>NW_026614201.1:0-13501 GCF_026230105.1 Diorhabda sublineata
TAGACTTTGAAAATTTTCCATATTTACAGTGACAGTTGACCTCAATGGGCTCCAACGGATGTTATTCGATGATATCTGACAAAGTTAGATGCAAACTCAATGGGCTCCAACGGATGTTATTCGATGATATCTGACAAAGTTAGATGCAAACTCACTCAAATATATGAGAAATGTTGAAATTCGACTCCACATTAGGAAGATAGACTTTGAAAATTTTCAATTATTACAAAGTGACAGTTGACCTCAATGGTCTTCAATCGATGTTATTCGATGATATCTGACAAAGTTAGATGCAAACTCACTCAAATATATGAGAAATGATGAAATTCGACTTCACATTAGGAAGATAGACTTTGAAAATTTTCAATTATTACAAAGTGACAGTTGACCTCAATGGTCTTCAATCGATGTTATTCGATGATATCTGACAGAGTTAGATGCAAACTCACTCAAATATATGAGAAATGTTGAAATTCGACTTCAAATTAGGAAGATAGACTTTGAAAATTTTCAATTATTACAAAGTGACAGTTGAACTCAATGGTCTTCAATCGATGTTATTCGATGATATCTGACAAAGTTAGATGCAAACTCACTCAAATATATGAGAAATGATGAAATTCGACTTCACATTAGGAAGATAGACTTTGAAAATTTTCCATATTTACAAAGTGACAGTTGACCTCAATGGGCTTCAATGGATGTTATTCGATGATATCTGACAAAGTTAGATGCAAACTCACTCAAATATATGAGAAATGATGAAATTCGACTTCACATTAGGAAGATAGACTTTGAAAATTTTCCATATTTACAGTGACAGTTGACCTCAATGGGCTCCAACGGATGTTATTCGATGATATCTGACAAAGTTAGATGCAAACTCAATGGGCTCCAACGGATGTTATTCGATGATATCTGACAAAGTTAGATGCAAACTCACTCAAATATATGAGAAATGTTGAAATTCGACTTCACATTAGGAAGATAGACTTTGAAAATTTTCAATTATTACAAAGTGACAGTTGACCTCAATGGTCTTCAATCGATGTTATTCGATGATATCTGACAAAGTTAGATGCAAACTCACTCAAATATATGAGAAATGATGAAATTCGACTTCACATTAGGAAGATAGACTTTGAAAATTTTCAATTATTACAAAGTGACAGTTGACCTCAATGGTCTTCAATCGATGTTATTCGATGATATCTGACAGAGTTGGATGCAAACTCACTCAAATATATGAGAAATGTTGAAATTCGACTTCAAATTAAGAAGATAGACTTTGAAAATTTTCAATTATTACAAAGAGACAGTTGAACTCAATGGTCTTCAATCGATGTTATTCGATGATATCTGACAAAGTTAGATGCAAACTCACTCAAATATATGAGAAATGATGAAATTCGACTTCACATTAGGAAGATAGACTTTGAAAATTTTCAATTATTACAAAGTGACAGTTGACCTCAATGGTCTTCAATCGATGTTATTCGATGATATCTGACAGAATTAGATGCAAACTCACTCAAATATATGAGAAATGTTGAAATTCGACTTCACATTAGGAAGATAGACTTTGAAAATTTTCCATATTTACAGTGACAGTTGACCTCAATGGGCTCCAACGGATGTTATTCGATGATATCTGACAAAGTTAGATGCAAACTCAATGGGCTCCAACGGATGTTATTCGATGATATCTGACAAAGTTAGATGCAAACTCACTCAAATATATGAGAAATGTTGAAATTCGACTTCACATTAGGAAGATAGACTTTGAAAATTTTCAATTATTACAAAGTGACAGTTGACCTCAATGGTCTTCAATCGATGTTATTCGATGATATCTGACAAAGTTAGATGCAAACTCACTCAAATATATGAGAAATGATGAAATTCGACTTCACATTAGGAAGATAGACTTTGAAAATTTTCAATTATTACAAAGTGACAGTTGACCTCAATGGTCTTCAATCGATGTTATTCGATGATATCTGACAGAGTTAGATGCAAACTCACTCAAATATATGAGAAATGTTGAAATTCGACTTCAAATTAGGAAGATAGACTTTGAAAATTTTCAATTATTACAAAGTGACAGTTGAACTCAATGGTCTTCAATCGATGTTATTCGATGATATCTGACAAAGTTAGATGCAAACTCACTCAAATATATGAGAAATGATGAAATTCGACTTCACATTAGGAAGATAGACTTTGAAAATTCTCCATATTTACAAAGTGACAGTTGACCTCAATGGGCTTCAATGGATGTTATTCGATGATATCTGACAAAGTTAGATGCAAACTCAATGGGCTCCAACGGATGTTATTCGATGATATCTGACAAAGTTAGATGCAAACTCACTCAAATATATGAGAAATGTTGAAATTCGACTTCACATAAGGAAGATAGACTTTGAAAATTTTCAATTATTACAAAGTGACAGTTGACCTCAATGGTCTTCAATCGATGTTATTCGATGATATCTGACAAAGTTAGATGCAAACTCACTCAAATATATGAGAAATGATGAAATTCGACTTCACATTAGGAAGATAGACTTTGAAAATTTTCAATTATTACAAAGTGACAGTTGACCTCAATGGTCTTCAATCGATGTTATTCGATGATATCTGACAGAGTTAGATGCAAACTCACTCAAATATATGAGAAATGTTGAAATTCGACTTCAAATTAGGAAGATAGACTTTGAAAATTTTCAATTATTACAAAGTGACAGTTGAACTCATTGGTCTTCAATCGATGTTATTCGATGATATCTGACAACGTTAGATGCAAACTCACTCAAATATATGAGAAATGATGAAATTCGACTTCACATTAGGAAGATAGACTTTGAAAATTTTCAATTATTACAAAGTGACAGTTGACCTCAATGGTCTTCATTCGATGTTATTCGATGATATCTGACAGAATTAGATGCAAACTCACTCAAATATATGAGAAATGTTGAAATTCGACTTCAAATTAGGAAGATAGACTTTGAAAATTTTCCATATTTACAAAGTGACAGTTGACCTCAATGGGCTTCAATGGATGTTATTCGATGATATCTGACAAAGTTAGATGCAAACTCACTTAAATATATGAGAAATGTTGAAATTCGACTTCAAATTAGGAAGATAGACTTTGAAAATTTTCCATATTTACAGTGACAGTTGACCTCAATGGGCTCCAACGGATGTTATTCGATGATATCTGACAAAGTTAGATGCAAACTCACTCAAATATATGAGAAATGTTGAAATTCGACTTCAAATTAGGAAGATAGACTTTGGAAATTTTCCATATTTACAGTGACAGTTGACCTCAATGGGCTCCAACGGATGTTATTCGATGATATCTGACAAAGTTAGATGCAAACTCAATGGGCTCCAACGGATGTTATTCGATGATATCTGACAAAGTTAGATGCAAACTCACTCAAATATATGAGAAATGTTGAAATTCGACTTCACATTAGGAAGATAGACTTTGAAAATTTTCAATTATTACAAAGTGACAGTAGACCTCAATGGTCTTCAATCGATGTTATTCGATGATATCTGACAAAGTTAGATGCAAACTCACTCAAATATATGAGAAATGATGAAATTCGACTTCACATTAGGAAGATAGACTTTGAAAATTTTCAATTATTACAAAGTGACAGTTGACCTCAATGGTCTTCAATCGATGTTATTCGATGATATCTGACAGAGTTAGATGCAAACTCACTCAAATATATGAGAAATGTTGAAATTCGACTTCAAATTAGGAAGATAGACTTTGAAAATTTTCAATTATTACAAAGTGACAGTTGAACTCAATGGTCTTCAATCGATGTTATTCGATGATATCTGACAAAGTTAGATGCAAACTCACTCAAATATATGAGAAATGATGAAATTCGACTTCACATTAGGAAGATAGACTTTGAAAATTTTCCATATTTACAAAGTGACGGTTGACCTCAATGGGCTTCAATGGATGTTATTCGATGATATCTGACAAAGTTAGATGCAAACTCACTCAAATATATGAGAAATGATGAAATTCGACTTCACATTAGGAAGATAGACTTTGAAAATTTTCCATATTTACAGTGACAGTCGACCTCAATGGGCTCCAACGGATGTTATTCGATGATATCTGACAAAGTTAGATGCAAACTCAATGGGCTCCAACGGATGTTATTCGATGATATCTGACAAAGTTAGATGCAAACTCACTCAAATATATGAGAAATGTTGAAATTCGACTTCACATTAGGAAGATAGACTTTGAAAATTTTCAATTATTACAAAGTGACAGTTGACCTCAATGGTCTTCAATCGATGTTATTCGATGATATCTGACAAAGTTAAATGCAAACTCACTCAAATATATGAGAAATGATGAAATTCGACTTCACATTAGGAAGATAGACTTTGAAAATTTTCAATTATTACAAAGTGACAGTTGACCTCAATGGTCTTCAATCGATGTTATTCGATGATATCTGACAGAGTTAGATGCAAACTCACTCAAATATATGAGAAATGATGAAATTCGACTTCACATTAGGAAGATAGACTTTGAAAATTTTCCATATTTACAGTGACAGTTGACCTCAATGGGCTCCAACAGATGTTATTCGATGATATCTGACAAAGTTAGATGCAAACTCACTCAAATATATGAGAAATGTTGAAATTCGACTTCAAATTATGAAGATAGACTTTGGAAATTTTCCATATTTACAGTGACAGTTGACCTCAATGGGCTCCAACGGATGTTATTCGATGATATCTGACAAAGTTAGATGCAAACTCAATGGGCTCCAACGGATGTTATTCGATGATATCTGACAAAGTTAGATGCAAACTCACTCAAATATATGAGAAATGTTGAAATTCGACTTCACATTAGGAAGATAGACTTTGAAAATTTTCAATTATTACAAAGTGACAGTAGACCTCAATGGTCTTCAATCGATGTTATTCGATGATATCTGACAAAGTTAGATGCAAACTCACTCAAATATATGAGAAATGATGAAATTCGACTTCACATTAGGAAGATAGACTTTGAAAATTTTCAATTATTACAAAGTGACAGTTGACCTCAATGGTCTTCAATCGATGTTATTCGATGATATCTGACAGAGTTAGATGCAAACTCACTCAAATATATGAGAAATGTTGAAATTCGACTTCAAATTAGGAAGATAGACTTTGAAAATTTTCAATTATTACAAAGTGACAGTTGAACTCAATGGTCTTCAATCGATGTTATTCGATGATATCTGACAAAGTTAGATGCAAACTCACTCAAATATATGAGAAATGATGAAATTCGACTTCACATTAGGAAGATAGACTTTGAAAATTTTCCATATTTACAAAGTGACGGTTGACCTCAATGGGCTTCAATGGATGTTATTCGATGATATCTGACAAAGTTAGATGCAAACTCACTCAAATATATGAGAAATGATGAAATTCGACTTCACATTAGGAAGATAGACTTTGAAAATTTTCCATATTTACAGTGACAGTCGACCTCAATGGGCTCCAACGGATGTTATTCGATGATATCTGACAAAGTTAGATGCAAACTCAATGGGCTCCAACGGATGTTATTCGATGATATCTGACAAAGTTAGATGCAAACTCACTCAAATATATGAGAAATGTTGAAATTCGACTTCACATTAGGAAGATAGACTTTGAAAATTTTCAATTATTACAAAGTGACAGTTGACCTCAATGGTCTTCAATCGATGTTATTCGATGATATCTGACAAAGTTAGATGCAAACTCACTCAAATATATGAGAAATGATGAAATTCGACTTCACATTAGGAAGATAGACTTTGAAAATTTTCAATTATTACAAAGTGACAGTTGACCTCAATGGGCTTCAATCGGATGTTAATCGACGATATCTGACAAGTTAGATGCGAACTCACTCAAATATATAAGAAATGTTGAAATTCGACTACAAATGAGGAAGATAGACTTTGAAAATTTTCAATTAACACAAAGTGACCATCGACCTCAATGAGCTTCAATGGATGTTATTCGATGATATCTAACAAAGTTAGATGCGAACTCACTCAAATAAATAAGAAATGTTGAAATTCGACTTCAAATGAGGAAGATAGACTTTGAAAATTTTCAATTAACACAAAGTGACAGTTGACCTCAATGGGCTTCAATGGATGTTAATCGGCGATATCTGACAAAGTTAGATGCGAACTCACTCAAATATATAAGAAATGTTGAAATTCGACTTCAAATGAGGAAGATAGACTTTGAAAATTTTCAATTGACACAAAGTGACAGTTGACCTCAATGGGTTTCAATGGATGTTAATCGACGATATCTGACAAAGTTAGATGCGAACTGACTCAAATATATAATAAATGTTGAAATTCGACTTCAAATGAGGAAGATAGACTTTGAAAATTTTCAATTAACACAAAGTGACAGTTGACTTCAATGGGCTTCAATGGATGTTAATCGACGATATCTGACAAAGTTAGACGCGATCTCACTCAAATATATAAGGAATGTTGAAATTCGACTTCAAATGAGGAAGATAGACTTTGAAAATTTTCAATTAACACAAAGTGACAGTTGACCTCAATGGGCTTCAATGGATGTTAATCGACGATATCTGACAAAGTTAGATGCGAACTCACTCAAATATATATGAAATGTTGAAATTCGACTTCAAATGAGGAAGATAGACTTTGAAAATTTTCAATTAACACAAAGTGACAGTTGACTTCAATTGGCTTCAATGGATGTTAGTCGACGATATCTGACAAAGTTAGACGCGATCTCACTCAAATATATAAGGAATGTTGAAATTCGACTTCAAATGAGGAAGATAGACTTTGAAAATTTTCAATTAACACAAAGTGACAGTTGACCTCAATGGGCTTCATTGGATGTTAATCGACGATATCTGACAAAGTTAGATGCGAACTCACTCAAATATATAAGAAATGTTGAAATTCGACTTCAAATGAGGAAGATAGACTTTGAAAATTTTCAATTAACACAAAGTGACAGTTGACTTCAATTGGCTTCAATGGATGTTATTCGATGATATCTGACAAAGTTAGATGCGAACTCACTCAAATATATAAGAAATGTTGAAATTCGACTTCAAATGAGGAAGATAGACTTTGAAAATTTTCAATAAACACAAAGTGACAGTTGACTTCAATTGGCTTCAATGGATGTTAGTCGACGATATCTGACAAAGTTAGACGCGATCTCACTCAAATATATAAGGAATGTTGAAATTCGACTTCAAATGAGGAAGATAGACTTTGAAAATTTTCAATAAACACAAAGTGTCAGTTGACCTCAATGGGCTTCAATGGATGTTAATCGACGATATCTGACAAAGTTAGATGCGAACTCACTCAAATATATAAGAAATGTTGAAATTCGACTTCAAATGAGGAATATAGACTTTGAAAATTTTCAATTAACACAAAGTGACAGTTGACTTCAATGGGCTTCAATGGATGTTAATCGACGATATCTGACAAAGTTAGACGCGATCTCACTCAAATATATAAGGAATGATGAAATTCGACTTCAAATGAGGAAGATAGACTTTGAAAATTTTCAATTAACACAAAGTGACAGTTGACCTCAATGGGCTTCAATGGATGTTAATCGACGATATCTGACAAAGTTAGATGCGAACTCACTCAAATATATAAGAAATGTTGAAATTCGACTACAAATGAGGAAGATAGACTTTGAAAATTTTCAATTAACACAAAGTGACCATCGACCTCAATGAGCTTCAATGGATGTTATTCGATGATATCTAACAAAGTTAGATGCGATCTCACTCAAATAAATAAGAAATGTTGAAATTCGACTTCAAATGAGGAAGATAGACTTTGAAAATTTTCAATTAACACAAAGTGACAGTTGACCTCAATGGGCTTCAATGGATGTTAATCGACGATATCTGACAAAGTTAGATGCGAACTCACTCAAATATATAAGAAATGTTGAAATTCGACTTCAAATGAGGAAGATAGACTTTGAAAATTTTCAATAAACACAAAGTGTCAGTTGACCTCAATGGGCTTCAATGGATGTTAATCGACGATATCTGACAAAGTTAGATGCGAACTCACTCAAATATATAAGAAATGTTGAAATTCGACTTCAAATGAGGAATATAGACTTTGAAAATTCTCAATTAACACAAAGTGACAGTTGACTTCAATGGGCTTCAATGGATGTTAATCGACGATATCTGACAAAGTTAGACGCGATCTCACTCAAATATATAAGGAATGATGAAATTCGACTTCAAATGAGGAAGATAGACTTTGAAAATTTTCAATTAACACAAAGTGACAGTTGACCTCAATGGGCTTCAATGGATGTTAATCGACGATATCTGACAAAGTTAGATGCGAACTCACTCAAATATATAAGAAATGTTGAAATTCGACTACAAATGAGGAAGATAGACTTTGAAAATTTTCAATTAACACAAAGTGACCATCGACCTCAATGAGCTTCAATGGATGTTATTCGATGATATCTAACAAAGTTAGATGCGATCTCACTCAAATAAATAAGAAATGTTGAAATTCGACTTCAAATGAGGAAGATAGACTTTGAAAATTTTCAATTAACACAAAGTGACAGTTGACCTCAATGGGCTTCAATGGATGTTAATCGACGATATCTGACAAAGTTAGATGCGAACTCACTCAAATATATAAGAAATGTTGAAATTCGACTTCAAATGAGGAAGATAGACTTTGAAAATTTTCAATTAACACAAAGTGACAGTTGACCTCAATGGGCTTCTATGGATGTTAATCGACGATATCTGACAAAGTTAGATGCGAACTCACTCAAATATATAAAAAATGTTGAAATTCGACTTCAAATGAGGAAGATAGACAATGAAAATTTTCAATAAACACAAAGTGTCAGTTGACCTCAATGGGCTTCAATGGATGTTAATCGACGATATCTGACAAAGTTAGATGCGAACTCACTCAAATATATAAGAAATGTTGAAATTCGACTTTAAATGAGGAAGATAGACTTTGAAAATTTTCAATTAACACAAAGTGACAGTTGACCTCAATGGGCTTCAATGGATGTTAATCGACGATATCTGACAAAGTTAGATGCGAACTCACTCAAATATATAAGAAATGTTGAAATTCGACTTCAAATGAGGAAGATAGACTTTGAAAATTTTCAATTAACACAAAGTGACAGTTGACTTCAATTGGCTTCAATGGATGTTATTCGATGATATCTGACAAAGTTAGATGCGAACTCACTCAAATATATGAGAAATGTTGAAATTCGACTTCAAATGAGGAAGATAGACTTTGAAAATTTTCAATTAACACAAAGTGACAGTTGACCTCAATGGGCTTCAATGGATGTTAATCGACGATATCTGACAAAGTTAGATGCGAACTCACTCAAATATATAAGAAATGTTGAAATTCGACTTCAAATGAGGAAGATAGACTTTGAAAATTTTCAATTAACACAAAGTGACAGTTGACCTCAATAGGCTTCAATGGATGTTAATCGGCGATATCTGACAAAGTTAGATGCGAACTCACTCAAATATATAAGAAATGTTGAAATTCAACTTCAAATGAGGAAGATAGACTTTGAAAATTTTCAATTAACACAAAGTGACAGTTGACTTCAATGGGCTTCAATGGATGTTAATCGACGATATCTGACAAAGTTAGACGCGATCTCACTCAAATATATAAGGAATGTTGAAATTCGACTTCAAATGAGGAAGATAGACTTTGGAAATTTTCAATTAACACAAAGTGACAGTTGACCTCAATGGGCTTCAATGGATGTTAATCGACGATATCTGACAAAGTTAGATGCGAACTCACTCAAATATATAAGAAATGTTGAAATTCGACTTCAAATGAGGAAGATAGACTTTGAAAATTTTCAATTAACACAAAGTGACAGTTGACTTCATTGGGCTTCAATGGATGTTAATCGACGATATCTGACAAAGTTAGACGCGATCTCACTCAAATATATAAGGAATGATGAAATTCGACTTCAAATGAGGAAGATAGACTTTGAAAATTTTCAATTAACACAAAGTGACAGTTGACCTCAATGGGCTTCAATGGATGTTAATCGACGATATCTGACAAAGTTAGATGCGAACTCACTCAAATATATAAGAAATGTTGAAATTCGACTACAAATGAGGAAGATAGACTTTGAAAATTTTCAATTAACACAAAGTGACCATCGACCTCAATGAGCTTCAATGGATGTTATTCGATGATATCTAACAAAGTTAGATGCGATCTCACTCAAATAAATAAGAAATGTTGAAATTCGACTTCAAATGAGGAAGATAGACTTTGAAAATTTTCAATTAACACAAAGTGACAGTTGACCTCAATGGGCTTCAATGGATGTTAATCGACGATATCTGACAAAGTTAGATGCGAACTCACTCAAATATATAAGAAATGTTGAAATTCGACTTCAAATGAGGAAGATAGACTTTGAAAATTTTCAATTAACACAAAGTGACAGTTGACCTCAATGGGCTTCTATGGATGTTAATCGACGATATCTGACAAAGTTAGATGCGAACTCACTCAAATATATAAAAAATGTTGAAATTCGACTTCAAATGAGGAAGATAGACAATGAAAATTTTCAATAAACACAAAGTGTCAGTTGACCTCAATGGGCTTCAATGGATGTTAATCGACGATATCTGACAAAGTTAGATGCGAACTCACTCAAATATATAAGAAATGTTGAAATTCGACTTTAAATGAGGAAGATAGACTTTGAAAATTTTCAATTAACACAAAGTGACAGTTGACCTCAATGGGCTTCAATGGATGTTAATCGACGATATCTGACAAAGTTAGATGCGAACTCACTCAAATATATAAGAAATGTTGAAATTCGACTTCAAATGAGGAAGATAGACTTTGAAAATTTTCAATTAACACAAAGTGACAGTTGACTTCAATTGGCTTCAATGGATGTTATTCGATGATATCTGACAAAGTTAGATGCGAACTCACTCAAATATATGAGAAATGTTGAAATTCGACTTCAAATGAGGAAGATAGACTTTGAAAATTTTCAATTAACACAAAGTGACAGTTGACCTCAATGGGCTTCAATGGATGTTAATCGACGATATCTGACAAAGTTAGATGCGAACTCACTCAAATATATAAGAAATGTTGAAATTCGACTTCAAATGAGGAAGATAGACTTTGAAAATTTTCAATTAACACAAAGTGACAGTTGACCTCAATAGGCTTCAATGGATGTTAATCGGCGATATCTGACAAAGTTAGATGCGAACTCACTCAAATATATAAGAAATGTTGAAATTCAACTTCAAATGAGGAAGATAGACTTTGAAAATTTTCAATTAACACAAAGTGACAGTTGACTTCAATGGGCTTCAATGGATGTTAATCGACGATATCTGACAAAGTTAGACGCGATCTCACTCAAATATATAAGGAATGTTGAAATTCGACTTCAAATGAGGAAGATAGACTTTGGAAATTTTCAATTAACACAAAGTGACAGTTGACCTCAATGGGCTTCAATGGATGTTAATCGACGATATCTGACAAAGTTAGATGCGAACTCACTCAAATATATAAGAAATGTTGAAATTCGACTTCAAATGAGGAAGATAGACTTTGAAAATTTTCAATTAACACAAAGTGACAGTTGACTTCATTGGGCTTCAATGGATGTTAATCGACGATATCTGACAAAGTTAGACGCGATCTCACTCAAATATATAAGGAATGTTGAAATTCGACTTCAAATGAGGAAGATAGACTTTGAAAATTTTCAATTAACACAAAGTGACAGTTGACCTCAATGGGCTTCAATGGATGTTAATCGACGATATCTGACAAAGTTAGATGCGAACTCACTCAAATATATAAGAAATGTTGAAATTCGACTTCAAATGAGGAAGATAGACTTTGAAAATTTTCAATTAACACAAAGTGACAGTTGACCTCAATGGGATCCAATGGATGTTAATCGACGATATCTGACAAAGTTAGATGCGAACTCACTCAAATATATAAGAAATGTTGGAATTCGACTTCAAATGAGGAAGATAGACTTTGAAAATTTTCAATTAACACAAAGTGACAGTTGACTTCATTTGGCTTCAATGGACGTTATTCGATGATATCTGACAAAGTTAGATGCGAACTCACTCAAATATATAAGAAATGTTGAAATTCGACTTCAAATGAGGAAGATAGACTGAAAATTTTCAATAAACACAAAGTGACAGTTGACCTCAATGGGCTTCAATGTATGTTATTCGATGATATCTGACAAAGTTAGATACAAACTCACTCAAATATATAAGAATGTTGAAATTCGACTTCAAATTAGGAAGATAGAATTTGAAAATTTTCAATCAACACAAAGTGACCATCGACCTCAATGAGCTTCAATGGATGTTATTCGATGATATCTAACAAAGTTAGATGCGATCTCACTCAAATAAATAAGAAATGTTGAAATTCGACTTCAAATGAGGAAGATAGACTTTGAAAATTTTCAATTAACACAAAATGATAGTTGACCTCAATGGGCTTCAATGGATGTTAATCGACGATCTCTGCGAAGTTAGATGCGAACTCACTCAAATATATAAGAAATGTTGAAATTCGACTTCAAATGAGGAAGATAGACTTTGAAAATTTTCAATTAACACAAAGTGACAGTTGACTTCAATGGGTTTCAATGGATGTTAATCGACGATATCTGACAAAGTTAGATGCGAACTCACTCAAATATATAAGAAATGTTGAAATTCGACTTCAAATTAGGAAGATAGAATTTGAAAATTTTCAATCAACACAAAGTGACCATCGACCTCAATGAGCTTCAATGGATGTTATTCGATGATATCTAACAAAGTTAGATGCGATCTCACTCAAATAAATAAGAAATGTTGAAATTCGACTTCAAATGAGGAAGATAGACTTTGAAAATTTTCAATTAACACAAAGTGACAGTTGACCTCAATGGGCTTCAATGGATGTTAATCGACGATATCTGACAAAGTTAGATGCGAACTCACTCAAATATATAAGAAATGTTGAAATTCGACTTCAAATGAGGAAGATAGACTTTGAAAATTTTCAATTAACATAAAGTGACAGTTGACCTCAATGGGCTTCAATGGATGTTAATCGACGATATCTGACAAAGTTAGATGCGAACTCACTCAAATATATAAGAAATGTTGAAATTCGACTTCAAATGAGGAAGATAGACTTTGAAAATTTTCAATTAACACAAAGTGACAGTTGACCTCAATGGGCTTCAATGTATGTTATTCGATGATATCTGACAAAGTTAGATACAAACTCACTCAAATATATAAGAAATGTTGAAATTCGACTTCAAATTAGGAAGA
>NW_026614202.1:0-13419 GCF_026230105.1 Diorhabda sublineata
CTAAAACCTATGAATTTTTTCATTTATATCCCGTAATTCAAAATCATACGATATTTATCCCTCCTCAACCTTACTTGGCCAGAAGTCAAGAAGAAGTCAATTTTATTAAAGGAGAATGTCCAGCATTAGAAGAAAAATATTATTGCAAAGAAACATTCAAGTTACAAGATAATTGTACTATTGAACTGTTAAATGGACATTCTGGTAAAAATTGTGTTATTAGTGAAATTGATCTTCAAGAAACAATATTAGAACAAGTAACAAATAATGAACTTTTAGTGATTCCAAATTCAGAAACTGACGTAATTTCTAAATGTGTTTCGGACCGTTATTTTAAAATAATGTATCCATCGATTATAAAAATTCCAAAGAACTGTAGTATCCAAATAGGAAGTGAAATTTTCTTAACCAATGTACAAATTAAAAAAGGAAAATCAATAATATTACCGAAGTTAAACTTTAAATTTTTAAATAATCAAATTTATAAATCTCCTAATTTAACCAATATAGATTTTTATAAATTACATGAAATTAATAACATTGCTAAAAACATGAAACCAATTCATGAAATTTATAATCCACCAAGTCATGTATCAATTGGATCATTTACTATAATAATAATAATTTGTATAATTTTAATAATATTTTGGTTAACTCGTAAATATATCCCTCAGGAGGTCGCACTGCGACTACGGGTGTAGCAAGCCCGAGGTACCCTAGCTAGAGCTCCCCCCCACTCCCAAGGTGGACTCTTCCCAAAAAAAAACCGCACTATCCCGGATTGGTTCTGCGCTGTAGTCTGCTGGGAGTGCATCGCCCTGATTTCGGTTCGTCACCCAAGTAGCTGCTGATGCTGATGTGAGCTAGTCTCTGCCGAGGTGGATGATGGCGCTGGATCTGAAGCCAGCCACTACGGGCCCTGATCAGGTAGTATGTATTGAATGTGGAAGTCGGAAGTTCACATCGCCCCGGGCGAGTCTGGTCCGTCTGTGTGTTCCGGGACTGGCTAAGCGAGGGTTGGGCCTCAGTGAACTGGGGTAGGCGACCGCCGAGGGTACACCCGTTCTCAATCAACTCGACCCGCCCCCTTACATACGAAGCGCAGGTGACAAGAAATAAATAGATAGCTATGGTTCAAACGACGAAAAAACTGCACTGTCTTTAGAAGGCAAAGAACAAAATGAAGGAGATATGACCCCAACAGGTTATCACTGGATATTTACTACAGACCCTAGTGTTAGGAGATCCTCATTGGCAAGAACACCACCAATGAATCGCAAAGATTCAATTGCCTCTGCCACGGATGATGTTTTTGTTAGCCTAGAGACAAACTCTGGCACACGCCAAGATGTCAAGACTGGGAGCCCCAGTAACACGGCGTACGAAGCAAGTAGCGACAACAGTCATGACGGACCGGCAAAAAATACCAGTCCAGCCAAAAAGAAACGAAAGCGAGACTCACATGGAAAGCATATCCCGGATGATACTAGCCAAGAGATGACTGCTGCTTTGACCGCCTTGGGTAGTCTTAATAAAAAAGTTGACGAATTAAAAAATGAAGTCAAAGTGAGTACAAAGGTAAAAACTGAAATCAAGGTAATAACGAGAGAGCTCGTAAGCATAATGGCAACCCTGAACAGAAAAATGGATGTTTTAAGCATCAGACACACGCAGATGGTGCGAAACAACACTGAGCAATCATCAGCAGGTAAGAGCAAAACTGCTAATAATTCAGCTAAACCAGAGGACAATAATCTTAGCTACGCAAGACAAAGTCCAAGCTGATGAAACCGACATAAGACGAGAGTTATTCGATCTTACAAATGAAATACGCACCAGGGTAGAGACGCAAATAACAGCAAGAAAAGGATGGACAGGGCTAGAAGAGGTAATACATCTCGAGTGGCCAGAAAGCTGCTACCAAAGCACCGGTGTTACAGAGCTGGGATCGCTTAGAGAGCTACGAGGAGACCTGGTAATAGTAGCAGACCCTGATGTAACCTTGACCACCACTACGGAAAGCGACCTAAAATGCAACTTTCCGGAAATAACAAGCGAAGAGCTTGAGGAAGGGTGTATTGAATTTGTGAGGACGAACACCGAGGTCATACTCAGCAAAGGCAAAAATGGAGCAAGGTCAAGAACCATGTACATGCTGCCATACAAGGTCAACCCAGAAGGGAAAAACGACATGGGTCAACTATATCAATTGCTAGGCAAACTGCAAGCAGAGGTCCAAAACCATGGAGTGACGGAAATTCAAGTAGTAGCCTTCGGCAAAATTGATAAAATCTACCTTAGAAAGTGCGCTGAAGGTATCTTCAGGGGATCTGAGGTCAAAGTGCAAGTTATTATACCTAGAGATCCAAGCCGACTAGCACCTAAGTCAAGTAAGGGAGGGCCAGCGACGACAACAGAGAAGATTATAATCAAATCTGAAGGAAAGCAATATGCTGACATACTCCGTTCGATCAAGAGTAGTGTGAACATAGACGAGATGGGTGTTAAGGTAAAAGAGATTAAGAAAACTGCTAAGGGTGATGTCCTTATGGAGATACTTGGAGAAAAAAATCAAGTAATCGCCCTCAGACAAGCTATAATGGACAAAGATAAAGATACCCAGGTCGAAATTAAAAGAGATGAAGACTTTATTCATATCGCGGACATAGACGGAGATATGAACGCAAAACAGATAGAGCAAGATGTCAGGAAAAGCGTAGCAAACGCAAAAGAAGATGACGTTCGAGTGCTCTCTTGCAGACCAAACCAGAGGGGAAACCAAACTGCTACACTTGCGGTCAAAAGAAGAGTGGCCAGCGAATTACTCAAAATGGATACCGTGAGAATAGGGTGGGCACCGTGCCAGGTCCGAGCAAGGGTTAAAATCACCAGGTGTTTCAAATGTTTGACCACCGCACCAATGAATGCAAAGGAACCGATAACTCGAAGATGTGCCTTAAATGCGGCAAGGATAACCACAAGGCCAGAGACTGTCCTAACAAAAGCCATTGCCTAACATGTAAAAAAGACGGTCACAGAGCTGATCAGACTGCTTGCCCTTACTACCTTAAGCTTGTAAAAGAAAAATCAAAAGCAATTAGTGACACCAGACGCAGACTCAGCACTGCACGCGGTCAAAACTTTAGTGTTCAATATTAAAATACTTTAAGCGAACGTTGGACGTGCCTATGCAGCTCAAGCCATGGCGTATGCCACCGCAGTTTAGCAATGTATTGATATTTTGGTAACTGGGGAACCGAACAAAAGAAGAACCAAAGAAGCAAACTGGATCAAGGACAGCAGGCATAATGTGGGGGTCGTACTTCTGAATAAAAAGCTTGGCGTAATAAACCACGTAGCCGGAGATGGTCACGTAATTATCAAACTCAAAGATCTTGAGCTGATATGTTGCTATATATCCCCAAACATCAGATTGGAAGACTACAAAACTGAGGTGGACAGTATAATGGAGCACATAACGAACAACAGTGATGCCATTATTCTGGGAGACCTAAATGCCAAGTCCCCAATGTGGGGATCACCTGTAACCGATGTAAATGGTCAATACTGGGTGGAATGGATCAACGCTCGCGATTTGGTGGTTCTGAATACTGGAAATGAGCCCACATTTATCCGAGGAGATAGCGAGTCCTTTATTGATGTCACCATAGCAACCAATCGTGTATCTCAAAGAGTAATCAACTGGGAGATACTTGATACCGAAACACTGACAGAGCACAAACATATCGCATTTGAAATTAATCAAAATCGAATTCCAAAGACTGAAACACCGTATTGGTGGTATGAAAACATTGCTGAAAAACGGTCACTATGCAACAGATTAAGAATCGAGACGATATTGAAGCAATGAAAGAGGCGTACAAGACCAATAGAAGGGAACTCTGCTGCCTAATTAAGGAATCAAAGAAGAAACACTGGAACGACATATGCAAAGAACTTGATAATAATATATGGGGAGATGCGTATAAGCTAGTAGCAAAAAAGCTTAATACTCTAAAACCCTATGAGCTTGACATCGAAAAGAAATCCGAAATCGTGGCAGTACTGTTTCCACCCGGAAATGATAAGTGGAGATACCCTGAAAAGGAAGCTCCAGCCCCACCCTTCACAGCAGAAGAGCTAAGGAAGGTAGCCCAAGGTATCAAATGTGGAAAATCACCTAGAATTGACCAAATTCCCCCTAAGGCTATCAAAATAGTAGCAGATTGTACCCCAGACTGGTTATTAGGTATGATGAACAAACTACTCCAAAAACAGGAATTTCCAAATGAATGGAAAGTTGCAAAGATGGTTTTAATACTAAAACCAGGAAAGTCAGCTGAGTTACCTAGTTCCTTCAGACCACTCTGTCTGTTAAATTCTTTGAGCAAGTTACTAGAAGCGTTCATACGGGAAAGACTACAAGATGAGCTTAAAGACAGAGGAGGGTTGCACATGTGTCAGTATGGGTTTCAAAAAGGGAAATCCACGATCCAGGCTGTAGAAGCTGCACTGAATACTGTAACGGAGTTCAAAAGTAGATTCTGCACCTTGTCACAATTGACGTTAAGAATGCTTTCAACACTGCATGCCACAGCCTGATTATCAAAGAGCTACAAAAAAGGAAAATATCGACATATCTAATAAGCCTTGTCTCTAACTATGTAAGAAACAGAAAGCTGCAATTAGAAAAGAATAGGGAGGTGGATATTACGTCAGGTGTTCCCCAGGGTTCCGTCCTGGGCCCAATGCTGTGGAATGTACTATATGACGGCGTGCTGAGCTTAGAACTAACTCGTAATGCTGTAACAATAGGATTTGCTGACGATCTGGCGCTGATAGTCGGAGCAGAAAGCCAACAGACATTGGTTACTAACACCAACATGTGCCTGGAAAAAATAAATACCTGGATGAGAGACAACAAGCTTGCTCTTGCCCCCCACAAAACTGAGGCAATCCTACTAAAGGGTAAACAAAAGAGGGAGCAAATAAGCTTCAGCGTAGACGGAGTCAATATAAAGCCAGCAAAGAACCTGAGATACCTAGGTATAACCATTGACGAAAGTAGAAATTTTGGCAAACTTGTAGAAACAGTAACAAAGAAAGCAATAGAAAGGGTGTCCAAACTTGTTCGGATTATGCCAAACGTAGGAGGTCCTAGGTAAAGCAAAAGAGCACAGTTGTGTAGTGCTATGCAAAATATTGTCCTATATGGAGCTCCAATATGGCAAAAAGCGCTTATGAGAAAAAAGCACTATACTACGGTCAATAGAGCACAAAGAGACATGCTGCAGCGTGTAGCCTCCGCCTTCCGAACTGTGTCTGGGGTAGCACTCCAAGTAATTACGGCTACGGTGCCCATTGATCTCTTAGCTCAGGAAAGAACATCCAAGTACAAATCGCTACAGAATAGCAACGAAGCTAGAGAAAGTTCCCTCACAACATGGCAAACTAGATGGGAAGGTGAGACAGTAAAGGCCCAATGGACCAAAAGGTTAATACCAGACATCAAGCCGTGGGTTAAGTGCGAGCACCGCCAAATAGACTACTACCTGACACAGGTCCTAACAGGACATGGCGTCTTTCGAGTTTATGCCAAACGGTTCAGAAAAGACACCACGGATAGATGTATATACTGTGCCGCCGTAGACACTGCCGTATGCTACAAGTGGAGAGAGGTCAGAGACAGGACTTGCAGACAGCTGGAATGCGAGCTCACTCCAGACAACATTGTAGAGAAGATGCTTGACAGCTCAGAGAACTGGAAATCGGTGCAGAACATGGCTAAGAGTATTCTCAGCAACAAGGAAAAAGATGAAAGACAAAGACAGCAGAAAGAAAGGAACCCGAACTCCTAATCCCTAGAGGGGAAGGGAGACGTAGGGTAGAAGGAAACCACTGATAGCCCGTCACTCATGAAGTATGTTCCAGGAACGATGCCATAAGTGACGAAAGGGGCCGTAGACGACTAGAAGGACACTCCAACCGTCCGAGCCCCTCTGCAAAGCAGGACTCCGCAGAGGTGGTGAATGTTTCCCAGCAAATTGCTGAGGAAGTGTGACAAGTCGTTTAAAAAAAAATTCGTAGATATAAATTTGTAAGAAAATAGAAAATCGAAGAAACGAAGAAAGAAGACGTCGAATTAGAAGAAAGAAGAAAACAAGAGATGAAAAATACTTCCGTCATTTTCATTCTTAGGGATGGAGGAGTTACATGTAGAAAATTCTTGAAGGACATTTTATAAAAACGCAATTGTATCAAATATCGTAAACATGTATCAGCATTTATTAAATATCGTAAACATGTATCAGCATTTATTAAATATCGTAAACATGTATCAGCATATATTTTATTATAAATAAGACTTTTGTAAACAACTTAACAATATTTATAATTAGTTCGCTCTTGAGATTAATTGTATTCATTCGAATATTGTAAAATAAAATTTTTTAAAAATAAATTTCGAAAACCGAAAATTATAATTTGTGGGCCTCTCTTCTGTTAAATAATAAAAATCTTAAAACTTTTAATTGTAAACAACTAATAAAATCAAGTTTGAAACAAAAGCGAGCAGAATTTTATTTTAAAATATCGTTATAGTGAGAATGATTTTGTATAATTTTGTAGGGATTTTGATTTGAGAATCGCAATTTTAATGAAAAAGTAATTTTCCGTAAGAAATTTTTATGTTATATTTTGTTTAACTTGAAAACCACGAAGGCGAATTCGACAAATTTGATTAGGTGGGGGATTTTTTACTTTTTTGCTTGCAGCTTGGATATTTTTTGTGAAGTTCATTTTGAAAAGTTGATTTTATTGATATAATTTTCATTTATAACTAACTCACTCAAGTCGAATTAATTATAACATCTTGGGTAATACAACTTTGAATTTATAATACCGGGTACCATCTAAAAATTGTGGACTTGATATTTACGAGGGGAAAAATTTTAGTGGCCGACAGATTTAAGAAATAATAAAAGTTTTTGGAGTTCACTCCTTAAGAATCGATTTGCATATATAAGGGGCTCGGTATGAGAAAAATGTGAGGAGTAAAATCTATCCATGAACGACCTCGTTACGTTTTTGGTGCGCATCCTATGATGCGCAACTTTCTAATTTGTCAGTGTCAACATACTTATATTGCTGTCATTGTGAAGTTTTATTATCATTGTGTTCCGCTAAAATGAACTGAAAGTATTTTCAAATAACTATCGCAGAAAGAGGTGTAGATGATATTGCCGGAACATCTAACAAACACGTGGTCGCAAGGTACGTTATAATTCATGTATTATATGTATCTTCCGATCCTGCTCCCGACTTCATCAAATCCCTTATTTTCTTTTTTTCTTGAGACTAAGTTAACCTCAACGCCCGTATCTTGTTTTTCATTTCAGGCACTCCGAATCCTTTTATGCCCACGATCTCCTCAATTTCATTATACGCCGAATCCCGAGCTTGTTAATTTTTATAAATTATAGCCTTTGTACCTCATAGGCATCGCCTTTCGCAATATTCTTCTACAAACTTTAATGTTGTCGCTTCACTCTAACGAGACATTTTAACACGCTACCAAATCAAATAAAAATTATCCCCTCACCTTGTACTAATAAACTAGACTGAAGCAACCTGTCTACACTCGTTTAGTCGGCGTTTAGTCAAGTTGTTTTCAACATACAAGTTACTAAATTTAGCTACTTGATTTGGTAACTTGCTTTAGGTACTTGACACGTTTAATATCGGCTATATTTTTAAGTTTTATGCATTTTTAGTTATTTAGTTTTGACCCTGTCAAAAGATAAAAAAGAAGAAGGAGGGACATTGATAAATACAAATAGCTGGTAAACCTGACAATGAAAGTACTAATAAATAAAACTACTAGTAAATAAATATATTTTTAATAAAAGAAGCAATTGTACAATAAACAACGAAATATGGTGTCAGAAGCGTAGTCGAAAATAGCCGATAGCTTAAAAAGAATAAAAAAAAAGTTAGACAGAAGCCATTTTCCCTCCAATAAATATAATAAAAAACGAGAAGTTAAAAATAAGAAAATCGTACGGATGTATCAAAAGTGTAGTGAAAAATGGAATACTTCAAGTCCCCGGAAGCGTTTAACGTACAGGAGCCACATGGATGGTCCAAATGGAAGCAAATATTTGAAATATTTTTGTTAGCTTCAGGAAAAAGCACTACTTAGGAAAATATAAAAGTAGCTGTTGAATATTCTTGTATATCTATAATACATTTGAAACAACCAAAACTTCAAAACTAGATGATGTGTTATTTTGTTTTGATGATCATTTCTTACCCAAAAAAATGTAAGTATGAAAACAATTAAATTTAACAGCATACAGCAAAAAGAAGGTCAAAATATAGACTCAAGCAGCAAACTGTTTGTTTGTGTTTGTATGTGAAAAGGGTCAGTGTAAAAGCAGCTATGCAGAGAGGATGATAAAAGATAGAATAGCACTGGGTGTTCTGGATAAATAGGTTCAAAGTCACTTATTAAGAGAACCATCAATGTCATTAGACAGGACACTTCAATATTGTAGGAGTATTGAAGTTACAATGAAACATGTTGAGTTATTAAAAAGTGGTACAGAATAAACACAAGAAGCTGATGCTCTTAAGTTTTTACGCAAATGTGAAAGATGTGTTTTCAGTCATCAACCTAGACCAGAGGTTCCCAAACTTTTTTGTTTCGTAGACCCCTTGCCATATTTTATGGTTTTTATTAGACCCCCACCTGTTCTTTAAAAAAATTAATAAATAAGTAGTTCCTATAGTGTAAAAGAAAAAAAAACACATTTTTATACATTAACTAATTTATTAATTAAATTTTAAACAAAATGTGTTGTAAAAAAAAAGAAATTAATTCATTCAATGCGAGGGATGAACTTGATGCTTTAATAACAAATTATCAACATTTGGCTTCAATTTAGTAACATTTAATCTCAAATCTCCTCGGTTTACTATGTCCAGTTTGTTTCTTTTTTTTGTAATAAGATTAGTAACTGCACTGAAACCTCTTTCTACGAAATATGAAAACGGAAAGGCAATTAAAAACTTTCTCGTGATATTCCACACTCCGGGATATGTAGCAGGTATGTCTTTCTGAAGCCAAAATTATTGATAACCCTTTCTGAACTCTACCTTAAGTTCTTCGTTTGTACTTATTCCAATTAATTCTTCTTGTAATGAGATATCCGCCTCCTCAATATCACCATAAGGATTAATAATCCATTGTGGTATTACTAGCGTCAAAATATCTTCGAATCTCGTTTCAAAATCTGAGTAGAGTGCATTCAAATGATGCACATAGACTGGAACATCGTCTTCTTGGCAGTTTACTTGGGATAAATTGGGAAATTGTGAAAATTCGCTCCGTCCAATGTTTTGCTTCATCATTTTAATTCTGACAAGAAACGCTGAAATGACCGACTTTGTCTTAATCAAATTTAAACTGTCACCTTGCAACTGCAAATTCATCGTATTAAATTTAGCAAATAAATCGGTCAAATACGCGATGTCCGTTTTTCTTTTTAATAAACTTTCTTTTAAATTTTCATATCTACCATCGAGAAACTCTAGAACAGTTTCAAAAAGTGCAAAAAATCTTACCAAGCATAAACCTTTCGACAGCCAACGCACATTAGTGTGAAGAAGTAATTGGTGGAAGTTCTCGTCGTTATCTTCACACAACTGCGCAAATAATCGCGTATTCAACGCATTGCTGCGGATTCGGTTTACTGCGTCAATGACAAATTGCAGAGATTCATGCAATCTTTCATTCAAATTTTTAGCAACTAGGTGTTGTCTATGGATGACGCAATGTACTGCTAATACCCCGGGTACGCTTTCTTTTAAAAAGCTTATAAATCCACGATATCGACCAACCATGGCAGGTGCTCCATCGGTAGCTACAGATATTATATTTGATAGAGGAATTTCTTTTTCAATAAAGTAATCCCTCAAAACATGAAAAATTGATTCGCCTTTAGTGTCCGTTGCCAAAGTTCTCGCAAATAGCAATTCTTCGTGGATATTTTGATCCATAATAAAGCGAACATATGCTAGTAATAATGCTTCATTTCCAGGTAAAGTTGACTCGTCCAGTTGTATAGAGAAATGGGTCGTTTGCAAATATTTACATAGGAAGTTTTCAATATCATCACTCATTTCATCAATGCGTCTTTGAACAGAATTGTTGCTTAAGGGTATTTTCTTTATGATATCAAACGCAGGTTTGTGTAAAACAGTCTTTATAACCTCTTCAACGGCTGGCAAAATTAACTGCTCTCCAATGGTATGCGGTTTTCCGGATTTTGCTATAAGTAGCGAGATATTATAAGACGCTCGAAAACCATCATCATTTCTTTGTGACGTCAAAGTGAACATTTTGTCCAGCGTGGGTCTCTTCTGAAGATTCTCTTTGAGAGTTTGAAAATATTTCAAATCTTTATCTAATTTATCTGGATGACATCTTCTTAAATGATCTTCCAGCTTAGATGGCTTCATGGCGTCATTGCTAAATACTTTGTTGCATATAAGGCACAATGGCAGTTGTTTATTCGACAATGATGGAATAAAGCCAAACTTCAGATAATCAACATTGTACTGTCTACATTTCTTTTTTGATTGGGACATGCTTAGTATAGGTTATCTGTGGACAACAAAGCTATATATATAACATAAAACAATAATTAAAAATTTAATTTATTTATTTTAAATTTTTCTTCAGTTCTAACAACAAGAACAAAATTAATGTTTTATAAAAAATAATGTAAGAGGTACTTACTTTTCTTCGAAACTTCGAATCAAATTAGTATTCCTTTCGTTGAGGATAACAAAGTAAAACACAAAGTGCACAGTGCTATTATTCAACTGATGTCAATCACAGCAAAATTAACACTGTTTTTGATTGAACCTTTATGGTCCGAGAGCCAGCTGTCGAAAATCGAGACGATTATTTAAAGCATGAGATTTACAGGGTAGATAGATAATGATATGAGGATTCCAAAAATCATAGCTTGCCTAATGTCCATCCACGGAATTGCCCCTAAAACGGGTTATTTCCGGTAATTTATTTATAGTGGTAGTGGCAGTGGTATTTCGTTTTAAATTTGACTCAGATTTAAAGATCAGAATATATAGAATACAAAAAAATATATTATTTCTGAACAAGAAAATATTAAATTATCTCAGGCGAGCCTACGGAAACATAGGGCAAATTACCCTTAATTAGCCGCGCAATAGTGATACGAGAACAAATGTTGAATTTTTTACTAGTTATAATCGGAATTAAAGCACCGTACTATCATAGATTTGTAGATTATTTAATTCTGAACAAGAAAATATTAAATTATCTCAGGCAAGCCTACGGAAACATAGGGCAAATTACCCTTAATTAGCCGCGCAATAGTGATACGAGAACAAATGTTGAATTTTTTACTAGTTATAATCGGAATTAAAGCACCGTACTATCATAGATTTGTAGATTATTTAATTCTGAACAAGAAAATATTAAATTATCTCAAGAAAGCCTACGGAAACATAGGGCAAATTACCCTTAATTAGCCGCGCAATAGTGATACGAGAACAAATGTTGAATTTTTTACTAGTTATAATCGGAATTAAAGCACCGTACTATCATAGATTTGTAGATTATTTAATTCTGAACAAGAAAATATTTATTAATTATACGGCTAGTTAAAGAAAACAACCCTTAATTCGTAATTAATTAATAATTTTATTGAAATTATAGGAAAAATTAATTATATGCAATTATTTTGTACTCTTTTAGAAATTTGAAATAGATCAGATGATCGGAATTCAGTTAATTTCATTCATCATTATCTATCTACCCTGTAAATCTCATGCTTTAAATAATCGTCTCGATTTTCGACAGCTGGCTCTCGGACTATTAGTGGACCGAAGCCCTCACAAAGAATATGCTTGCACATACATAAAAACGGAGCGTGTCGTCATTGCTCTTTTATTTCTTTCTTAAAAACAATTCTGCTTAATCAAATTTCAACAACAACGGATGTTTAATATTTACAAATCGTGATTCTTTTCATTAGCTTAGATTAGAGAGTGATTTTTGCTTCGATATACATTCGTTTGCTAACGTATTTGTTTTCCTTTGATGTAACGAATACAACATAAAATATATTAATAACTAATATAAAATTATATTATTATATAAAAATTATATTAAAATTTTGTAATTTTGAAAACTTCTATCTATTGACCCCCATTTTTATTTCATGGACCCCCAATTTATTTTTTTGCCTACATAGATCCCTTGCAGGACTTCATCGACCCCTGGGGGTCGATATGGACCACTTTGGGAATCACTGACCTAGACAATGCCCCTCTTATAATCAAACTTGTGCAATTTGTCAACGTAAAGGCCATTTTACTAAGGTTTGTTTTTTCAAGGACAAACAGCACCAAAACAAGTGGTAAGAACGAGGTAATTATTCTAATTCCAAATAGCCAGAAAACGGGAGGCAGGAAGAATATCGGTCAAATGAACAAGATGAAGCTGAGGTTAAGAAACTAACATCAGAAGTACATGTTTTGGGCAATATAAATTCAGAATTCAGACATTATAAGTAGGGACAATGCAGGTATTGAGAATTCTATTTTTATTAATGAGCATAAGCCAAATATTAAAAAGAATAGCTGGTATGAACCTATTATTGTTAACAATATTGACAATTGACATTATGTTTAAGCTTGAAACAGGAGCTGAATCTAGCGTTGTACCTTTGAAATATTTTAATGATCTACATGTTGATAAATCTAAAATTATTTCAACATGACAATAATTTCCTTTTGAAATTGAGTGTTTTTATAAAAGTCAATTTAAAAATGTTGAATTTTTTATAGTTGATTTAGAGTCAGGGCCTTCACTGGAGTTAGGTGATTGTTTACATTTTAACATGATATCTAGAGGGAGTATAGTTCAAACCAAGATGATGATAATACTGCCAAAAACAAGAAATGGAGTAAATAAAAATTTTAAAAACATTTTTGAGGGCTTCGGATGAATTTCAGATTATGTGGAAATTAGATTATACAAACACAAAGAAGGTACCATTGGCCTTTAATGAAAAACTAAAATCAACGTTAGATAATCTTGAACAAAAAAGTATAATTTCTAAAGTTGAGTTTCCAACTGATATAACAAATATATTTGTCGAGAGCATTATATTATTCCTAGGTGTGACGAAATTTTAGCTAAGCTGGAAGGAAAAGCAATTTAATCTGTAATTAAATTTAAAAAATATTAGAAATGATCTTTAAAATATATAAAATTTAACTTTGATAAGCTGCAATATAAAGTGCAACCTTCTAAAAAAATGTACAAGCTGTTTCGGCGATTGAAAAACTTTTAGACCCAAGATA
>NW_026614203.1:0-13123 GCF_026230105.1 Diorhabda sublineata
CGATGTTATTCGATGATATCTGACAAAGTTATATGCAAACTCACTCAAATATATGAGAAATGTTGAAATTCGACTTCAAATTAGGAAGTTAGACTTTGAAAATTTTCAATTAACACAAAGTGACAGTTGACCTCAACGGGCTTCAATCGATGTTATTCGATGATATCTGACAAAGTTAGATGCAAACTCACTCAAATATATGAGAAATGTTGAAATTCGACTCCAAATTAGGAAGTTAGTCTTTGAAAATTTTCAATTAACACAAAGTGTCAGTTGACCTCAACGGGCTTCAATCGATGTTATTCGATGATATCTGACAATGTTAGATGCAAACTCACTCAAATATATGAGAAATGTTGAAATTCGACTCCAAATTAGGAAGTTAGACTTTGAAAATTTTCAATTAACACATAGTGACAGTTGACCTCAACGGGCTTCAATCGATGTTATTCGATGATATCTGACAAAGTTAGATGCAAACTCACCCAAAATATGAGAAATGTTGAAATTCGACTCCAAATTAGGAAGTTAGACTTTGAAAATTTTCAATTAACACAAAGTGACAGTTGACCTCAACGGGCTTCAATCGATGTTATTCGATGATATCTGACAAAGTTAGATGCAAACTCACTCAAATATATGAGAAATGTTGAAATTCGACTTCAAATTAGGAAGTTAGACTTTGAAAATTTTCAATTAACACAAAGTGACAGTTGACCTCAACGGGCTTCAATCGATGTTATTCGATGATATCTGACAAAGATAGATGCAAACTCACTCAAATATATGAGAAATGTTGAAATTCGACTCCAAATTAGGAAGTTAGACTTTGAAAATTTTCAATTAACACATAGTGACAGTTGACCTCAACGGGCTTCAATCGATGTTATTCGATGATATCTGACAAAGTTAGATGCAAACTCACCCAAAATATGAGAAATGTTGAAATTCGACTCCAAATTAGGAAGTTAGATTTTGAAAATTTTCAATTAACACAAAGTGACAGTTGACCTCAATGGGCTTCAATCGATGTTATTCGATGATATCTGACAAAGTTAGATGCAAACTCACTCAAATATATGAGAAATGTTGAAATTCGACTCCAAATTAGGAAGTTAGACTTTGAAAATTTTCAATTAACACAAAGTGACAGTTGACCTCAACGGGCTTCAATCGATGTTATTCGATGATATCTGACAAAGTTAGATGCAAACTCACTCAAATATATGAGAATTGTTGAAATTCGACTCCAAATTAGGAAGTTAGACTTTGAAAATTTTCAATTAACACAAAGTGACAGTTGACCTCAACGGGCTTCAATCGCTGTTATTCGATGATATCTGACAAAGTTAGATGCAAACTCACTCAAATATATGAGAAATGTTGAAATTCGACTTCAAATTAGGAAGTTAGACTTTGAAAATTTTCAATTAACACAAAGTGACAGTTGACCTCAACGGGCTTCAATCGATGTTATTCGATGATATCTGACAAAGATAGATGCAAACTCACTCAAATATATGAGAAATGTTGAAATTCGACTCCAAATTAGGAAGTTAGACTTTGAAAATTTTCAATTAACACAAAGTGACAGTTGACCTCAATGGGCTTCAATCGATGTTATTCGATGATATCTGACAAAGTTAGATGCAAACTCACTCAAATATATGAGAAATGTTGAAATTCGACTCCAAATTAGGAAGTTAGACTTTGAAAATTTTCAATTAACACATAGTGACAGTTGACCTCAACGGGCTTCAATCGATGTTATTCGATGATATCTGACAAAGTTAGATGCAAACTCACCCAAAATATGAGAAATGTTGAAATTCGACTCCAAATTAGGAAGTTAGATTTTGAAAATTTTCAATTAACACAAAGTGACAGTTGACCTCAATGGGCTTCAATCGATGTTATTCGATGATATCTGACAAAGTTAGATGCAAACTCACTCAAATATATGAGAAATGTTGAAATTCGACTCCAAATTAGGAAGTTAGACTTTGAAAATTTTCAATTAACACAAAGTGACAGTTGACCTCAATGGGCTTCAATCGATTTTATTCGATGATATCTGATAAAGTTAGATGCAAACTCACTCAAATATATGAGAAATGTTGAAATTCGACTCCAAATTAGGAAGTTAGACTCTGAAAATTTTCAATTAACACAAAGTGACAGTTGACCTCAACGGGCTTCAATCGATGTTATTCGATGATATCTGACAAAGTTAGATGCAAACTCACTCAAATATATGAGAATTGTTGAAATTCGACTTCAAATTAGGAAGTTAGACTTTGAAAATTTTCAATTAACACAAAGTGACAGTTGACCTCAACGGGCTTCAATCGATGTTATTCGTTGATATCTGACATAGTTAGATGCAAACTCACTCAAATATATGAGAAATGTTGAAATTCGACTCCAAATTAGGAAGTTAGACTTTGAAAATATTCAATTAACACAAAGTGACAGTTGACCTCAATGGGCTTCAATCGATGTTATTCGATGATATCTGACAAAGTTAGATGCAAACTCACTCAAATATATGAGAAATGTTGAATTTCGACTCCAAATTAGGAAGTTAGACTTTGAAAATTTTCAATTAACACATAGTGACAGTTGACCTCAACGGGCTTCAATCGATGTTATTCGATGATATCTGACAAAGTTAGATGCAAACTCACCCAAAATATGAGAAATGTTGAAATTCGACTCCAAATTAGGAAGTTAGATTTTGAAAATTTTCAATTAACACAAAGTGACAGTTGACCTCAATGGGCTTCAATCGATTTTATTCGATGATATCTGATAAAGTTAGATGCAAACTCACTCAAATATATGAGAAATGTTGAAATTCGACTCCAAATTAGGAAGTTAGATTTTGAAAATTTTCAATTAACACAAAGTGACAGTTGACCTCAATGGGCTTCAATCGATGTTATTCGATGATATCTGACAAAGTTAGATGCAAACTCACTCAAATATATGAGAATGTTGAAATTCGACTTCAAATTAGGAAGTTAGACTTTGAAAATTTTCAATTAACACAAAGTGACAGTTGACCTCAACGGGCTTCAATCGATGTTATTCGATGATATCTGACAAAGTTAGATGCAAACTCACCCAAAATATGAGAAATGTTGAAATTCGACTCCAAATTAGGAAGTTAGACTTTGAAAATTTTCAATTAACACAAAGTGACAGTTGACCTCAACGGGCTTCAATCGATGTTATTCGATGATATCTGACAAAGTTAGATGCAAACTCACTCAAATATATGAGAAATGTTGAAATTCGACTTCAAATTAGGAAGTTAGACTTTGAAAATTTTCAATTAACACAAAGTGACAGTTGACCTCAACGGGCTTCAATCGATGTTATTCGATGATATCTGACAAAGTTAGATGCAAACTCACTCAAATATATGAGAAATGTTGAAATTCGACTCCAAATTAGGAAGTTAGACTTTGAAAATATTCAATTAACACAAAGTGACAGTTGACCTCAATGGGCTTCAATCGATGTTATTCGATGATATCTGACAAAGTTAGATGCAAACTCACTCAAATATATGAGAAATGTTGAAATTCGACTTCAAATTAGGAAGTTAGACTTTGAAAATTTTCAATTAACACAAAGTGACAGTTGACGTCAATGGGCTTCAATCGATGTTATTCGATGATATCTGACAAAGTTATATGCAAACTCACTCAAATATATGAGAAATGTTGAAATTCGACTCCTAATTAGGAAGTTAGACTTTGAAAATTTTCAATTAACACATAGTGACAGTTGACCTCAACGGGCTTCAATCGATGTTATTCGATGATATCTGACAAAGTTAGATGCAAACTCACCCAAAATATGAGAAATGTTGAAATTCGACTCCAAATTAGGAAGTTAGATTTTGAAAATTTTCAATTAACACAAAGTGACAGTTGACCTCAATGGGCTTCAATCGATGTTATTCGATGATATCTGACAAAGTTAGATGCAAACTCACTCAGATATATGAGAAATGTTGAAATTCGACTCCAAATTAGGAAGTTAGACTTTGAAAATTTTCAATTAACACAAAGTGACAGTTGACCTCAATGGGCTTCAATCGATTTTATTCGATGATATCTGATAAAGTTAGATGCAAACTCACTCAAATATATGAGAAATGTTGAAATTCGACTCCAAATTAGGAAGTTAGATTTTGAAAATTTTCAATTAACACAAAGTGACAGTTGACCTCAATGGGCTTCAATCGATGTTATTCGATGATATCTGACAAAGTTAGATGCAAACTCACTCAAATATATGAGAAATGTTGAAATTCGACTCCAAATTAGGAAGTTAGACTTTGAAAATTTTCAATTAACACAAAGTGACAGTTGACCTCAATGGGCTTCAATCGATTTTATTCGATGATATCTGATAAAGTTAGATGCAAACTCACTCAAATATATGAGAAATGTTGAAATTCGACTCCAAATTAGGAAGTTAGACTCTGAAAATTTTCAATTAACACAAAGTGACAGTTGACCTCAACGGGCTTCAATCGATGTTATTCGATGATATCTGACAAAGTTAGATGCAAACTCACTCAAATATATGAGAAATATTGAAATTCGACTTCAAATTAGGAAGTTAGACTTTGAAAATTTTCAATTAACACAAAGTGACAGTTGACCTCAATGGGCTTCAATCGATGTTATTCGATGATATCTGACAAAGTTAGATGCAAACTCACTCAAATATATGAGAATTGTTGAAATTCGACTTCAAATTAGGAAGTTAGACTTTGAAAATTTTCAATTAACACAAAGTGACAGTTGACCTCAACGGGCTTCAATCGATGTTATTCGTTGATATCTGACATAGTTAGATGCAAACTCACTCAAATATATGAGAAATGTTGAAATTCGACTCCAAATTAGGAAGTTAGACTTTGAAAATATTCAATTAACACAAAGTGACAGTTGACCTCAATGGGCTTCAATCGATGTTATTCGTTTATATCTGACAAAGTTAGATGCAAACTCACTCAAATATATGAGAAATGTTGAAATTCGACTTCAAATTAGGAAGTTAGACTTTGAAAATTTTCAATTAACACAAAGTGACAGTTGACGTCAATGGGCTTCAATCGATGTTATTCGATGATATCTGACAAAGTTATATGCAAACTCACTCAAATATATGAGAAATGTTGAAATTCGACTTCAAATTAGGAAGTTAGACTTTGAAAATTTTCAATTAACACAAAGTGACAGTTGACCTCAACGGGCTTCAATCGATGTTATTCGATGATATCTGACAAAGTTAGATGCAAACTCACTCAAATATATGAGAAATGTTGAAATTCGACTCCAAATTAGGAAGTTAGACTTTGAAAATTTTCAATTAACACAAAGTGACAGTTGACCTCAATGGGCTTCAATCGATTTTATTCGATGATATCTGATAAAGTTAGATGCAAACTCACTCAAATATATGAGAAATGTTGAAATTCGACTCCAAATTAGGAAGTTAGACTTTGAAAATTTTCAATTAACACAAAGTGTCAGTTGACCTCAACGGGCTTCAATCGATGTTATTCGATGATATCTGACAAAGTTAGATGCAAACTCACTCAAATATATGAGAAATGTTGAAATTCGACTCCAAATTAGGAAGTTAGACTTTGAAAATTTTCAATTAACACATAGTGACAGTTGACCTCAACGGGCTTCAATCGATGTTATTCGATGATATCTGACAAAGTTAGATGCAAACTCACCCAAAATATGAGAAATGTTGAAATTCGACTCCAAATTAGGAAGTTAGACTTTGAAAATTTTCAATTAACACAAAGTGACAGTTGACCTCAACGGGCTTCAATCGATGTTATTCGATGATATCTGACAAAGTTAGATGCAAACTCACTCAAATATATGAGAAATGTTGAAATTCGACTTCAAATTAGGAAGTTAGACTTTGAAAATTTTCAATTAACACAAAGTGACAGTTGACCTCAACGGGCTTCAATCGATGTTATTCGATGATATCTGACAAAGATAGATGCAAACTCACTCAAATATATGAGAAATGTTGAAATTCGACTCCAAATTAGGAAGTTAGACTTTGAAAATTTTCAATTAACACAAAGTGACAGTTGACCTCAATGGGCTTCAATCGATGTTATTCGATGATATCTGACAAAGTTAGATGCAAACTCACTCAAATATATGAGAAATGTTGAAATTCGACTCCAAATTAGGAAGTTAGACTTTGAAAATTTTCAATTAACACATAGTGACAGTTGACCTCAACGGGCTTCAATCGATGTTATTCGATGATATCTGACAAAGTTAGATGCAAACTCACTCAAATATATGAGAAATGTTGAAATTCGACTCCAAATTAGGAAGTTAGACTTTGAAAATTTTCAATTAACACATAGTGACAGTTGACCTCAACGGGCTTCAATCGATGTTATTCGATGATATCTGACAAAGTTAGATGCAAACTCACCCAAAATATGAGAAATGTTGAAATTCGACTCCAAATTAGGAAGTTAGACTTTGAAAATTTTCAATTAACACAAAGTGACAGTTGACCTCAACGGGCTTCAATCGATGTTATTCGATGATATCTGACAAAGTTAGATGCAAACTCACTCAAATATATGAGAAATGTTGAAATTCGACTTCAAATTAGGAAGTTAGACTTTGAAAATTTTCAATTAACACAAAGTGACAGTTGACCTCAACGGGCTTCAATCGATGTTATTCGATGATATCTGACAAAGTTAGATGCAAACTCACTCAAATATATGAGAAATGTTGAAATTCGACTCCAAATTAGGAAGTTAGACTTTGAAAATATTCAATTAACACAAAGTGACAGTTGACCTCAATGGGCTTCAATCGATGTTATTCGATGATATCTGACAAAGTTAGATGCAAACTCACTCAAATATATGAGAAATGTTGAAATTCGACTCCAAATTAGGAAGTTAGACTTTGAAAATTTTCAATTAACACATAGTGACAGTTGACCTCAACGGGCTTCAATCGATGTTATTCGATGATATCTGACAAAGTTAGATGCAAACTCACCCAAAATATGAGAAATGTTGAAATTCGACTCCAAATTAGGAAGTTAGATTTTGAAAATTTTCAATTAACACAAAGTGACAGTTGACCTCAATGGGCTTCAATCGATGTTATTCGATGATATCTGACAAAGTTAGATGCAAACTCACTTAAATATATGAGAAATGTTGAAATTCGACTCCAAATTAGGAAGTTAGACTTTGAAAATTTTCAATTAACACAAAGTGACAGTTGACCTCAATGGGCTTCAATCGATTTTATTCGATGATATCTGATAAAGTTAGATGCAAACTCACTCAAATATATGAGAAATGTTGAAATTCGACTCCAAATTAGGAAGTTAGACTCTGAAAATTTTCAATTAACACAAAGTGACAGTTGACCTCAACGGGCCTCAATCGATGTTATTCGATGATATCTGACAAAGTTAGATGCAAACTCACTCAAATATATGAGAAATATTGAAATTCGACTTCAAATTAGGAAGTTAGACTTTGAAAATTTTCAATTAACACAAAGTGACAGTTGACCTCAATGGGCTTCAATCGATGTTATTCGATGATATCTGACAAAGTTAGATGCAAACTCACTCAAATATATGAGAATTGTTGAAATTCGACTTCAAATTAGGAAGTTAGACTTTGAAAATTTTCAATTAACACAAAGTGACAGTTGACCTAAACGGGCTTCAATCGATGTTATTCGATGATATCTGACAAAGTTAGATGCAAACTCACCCAAAATATGAGAAATGTTGAAATTCGACTCCAAATTAGGAAGTTAGATTTTGAAAATTTTCAATTAACACAAAGTGACAGTTGACCTCAATGGGCTTCAATCGATGTTATTCGATGATATCTGACAAAGTTAGATGCAAACTCACTCAAATATATGAGAAATGTTGAAATTCGACTCCAAATTAGGAAGTTAGACTTTGAAAATTTTCAATTAACACAAAGTGACAGTTGACCTCAATGGGCTTCAATCGATGTTATTCGATGATATCTGACAAAGTTAGATGCAAACTCACTCAAATATATGAGAAATGTTGAAATTCGACTCCAAATTAGGAAGTTAGACTTTGAAAATTTTCAATTAACACATAGTGACAGTTGACCTCAACGGGCTTCAATCGATGTTATTCGATGATATCTGACAAAGTTAGATGCAAACTCACCCAAAATATGAGAAATGTTGAAATTCGACTCCAAATTAGGAAGTTAGACTTTGAAAATTTTCAATTAACACAAAGTGACAGTTGACCTCAACGGGCTTCAATCGATGTTATTCGATGATATCTGACAAAGTTAGATGCAAACTCACTCAAATATATGAGAAATGTTGAAATTCGACTTCAAATTAGGAAGTTAGACTTTGAAAATTTTCAATTAACACAAAGTGACAGTTGACCTCAACGGGCTTCAATCGATGTTATTCGATGATATCTGACAAAGTTAGATGCAAACTCACTCAAATATATGAGAAATGTTGAAATTCGACTCCAAATTAGGAAGTTAGACTTTGAAAATATTCAATTAACACAAAGTGACAGTTGACCTCAATGGGCTTCAATCGATGTTATTCGATGATATCTGACAAAGTTAGATGCAAACTCACTCAAATATATGAGAAATGTTGAAATTCGACTCCAAATTAGGAAGTTAGACTTTGAAAATTTTCAATTAACACATAGTGACAGTTGACCTCAACGGGCTTCAATCGATGTTATTCGATGATATCTGACAAAGTTAGATGCAAACTCACCCAAAATATGAGAAATGTTGAAATTCGACTCCAAATTAGGAAGTTAGATTTTGAAAATTTTCAATTAACAGTGACAGTTGACCTCAATGGGCTTCAATCGATGTTATTCGATGATATCTGACAAAGTTAGATGCAAACTCACTCAAATATATGAGAAATGTTGAAATTCGACTCCAAATTAGGAAGTTAGACTTTGAAAATTTTCAATTAACACAAAGTGACAGTTGACCTCAATGGGCTTCAATCGATTTTATTCGATGATATCTGATAAAGTTAGATGCAAACTCACTCAAATATATGAGAAATGTTGAAATTCGACTCCAAATTAGGAAGTTAGACTCTGAAAATTTTCAATTAACACAAAGTGACAGTTGACCTCAACGGGCTTCAATCGATGTTATTCGATGATATCTGACAAAGTTAGATGCAAACTCACTCAAATATATGAGAAATATTGAAATTCGACTTCAAATTAGGAAGTTAGACTTTGAAAATTTTCAATTAACACAAAGTGACAGTTGACCTCAATGGGCTTCAATCGATGTTATTCGATGATATCTGACAAAGTTAGATGCAAACTCACTCAAATATATGAGAATTGTTGAAATTCGACTTCAAATTAGGAAGTTAGACTTTGAAAATTTTCAATTAACACAAAGTGACAGTTGACCTCAACGGGCTTCAATCGATGTTATTCGTTGATATCTGACAAAGTTAGATGCAAACTCACTCAAATATATGAGAAATGTTGAAATTCGACTCCAAATTAGGAAGTTAGACTTTGAAAATATTCAATTAACACAAAGTGACAGTTGACCTCAATGGGCTTCAATCGATGTTATTCGATGATATCTGACAAAGTTAGATGCAAACTCACTCAAATATATGAGAAATGTTGAAATTCGACTCCAAATTAGGAAGTTAGACTTTGAAAATTTTCAATTAACACATAGTGACAGTTGACCTCAACGGGCTTCAATCGATGTTATTCGATGATATCTGACAAAGTTAGATGCAAACTCACCCAAAATATGAGAAATGTTGAAATTCGACTCCAAATTAGGAAGTTAGATTTTGAAAATTTTCAATTAACACAAAGTGACAGTTGACCTCAATGGGCTTCAATCGATGTTATTCGATGATATCTGACAAAGTTAGATGCAAACTCACTCAAATATATGAGAAATGTTGAAATTCGACTCCAAATTAGGAAGTTAGACTTTGAAAATTTTCAATTAACACAAAGTGACAGTTGACCTCAATGGGCTTCAATCGATTTTATTCGATGATATCTGATAAAGTTAGATGCAAACTCACTCAAATATATGAGAAATGTTGAAATTCGACTCCAAATTAGGAAGTTAGACTTTGAAAATTTTCAATTAACACAAAGTGACAGTTGACCTCAACGGGCTTCAATCGATGTTATTCGATGATATCTGACAAAGTTAGATGCAAACTCACTCAAATATATGAGAAATGTTGAAATTCGACTCCAAATTAGGAAGTTAGACTTTGAAAATTTTCAATTAACACATAGTGACAGTTGACCTCAACGGGCTTCAATCGATGTTATTCGATGATATCTGACAAAGTTAGATGCAAACTCACCCAAAATATGAGAAATGTTGAAATTCGACTCCAAATTAGGAAGTTAGACTTTGAAAATTTTCAATTAACACAAAGTGACAGTTGACCTCAACGGGCTTCAATCGATGTTATTCGATGATATCTGACAAAGTTAGATGCAAACTCACTCAAATATATGAGAAATGTTGAAATTCGACTCCAAATTAGGAAGTTAGACTTTGAAAATATTCAATTAACACAAAGTGACAGTTGACCTCAACGGGCTTCAATCGATGTTATTCGTTGATATCTGACAAAGTTAGATGCAAACTCACTCAAATATATGAGAAATGTTGAAATTCGACTCCAAATTAGGAAGTTAGACTTTGAAAATATTCAATTAACACAAAGTGACAGTTGACCTCAACGGGCTTCAATCGATGTTATTCGATGATATCTGACAAAGTTAGATGCAAACTCACTCAAATATATGAGAAATGTTGAAATTCGACTCCAAATTAGGAAGTTAGACTTTGAAAATTTTCAATTAACACAAAGTGACAGTTGACCTCAACGGGCTTCAATCGATGTTATTCGATGATATCTGACAAAGTTAGATGCAAACTCACTCAAATATATGAGAAATGTTGAAATTCGACTTCAAATTAGGAAGTTAGACTTTGAAAATTTTCAATTAACACAAAGTGACAGTTGACCTCAACGGGCTTCAATCGATGTTATTCGATGATATCTGACAAAGATAGATGCAAACTCACTCAAATATATGAGAAATGTTGAAATTCGACTCCAAATTAGGAAGTTAGACTTTGAAAATTTTCAATTAACACAAAGTGACAGTTGACCTCAATGGGCTTCAATCGATGTTATTCGATGATATCTGACAAAGTTAGATGCAAACTCACTCAAATATATGAGAAATGTTGAAATTCGACTCCAAATTAGGAAGTTAGACTTTGAAAATTTTCAATTAACACAAAGTGACAGTTGACCTCAACGGGCTTCAATCGATGTTATTCGATGATATCTGACAAAGTTAGATGCAAACTCACTCAAATATATGAGAAATGTTGAAATTCGACTTCAAATTAGGAAGTTAGACTTTGAAAATTTTCAATTAACACAAAGTGACAGTTGACCTCAACGGGCTTCAATCGATGTTATTCGATGATATCTGACAAAGTTAGATGCAAACTCACTCAAATATATGAGAAATGTTGAAATTCGACTCCAAATTAGGAAGTTAGACTTTGAAAATATTCAATTAACACAAAGTGACAGTTGACCTCAATGGGCTTCAATCGATGTTATTCGATGATATCTGACAAAGTTAGATGCAAACTCACTCAAATATATGAGAAATGTTGAAATTCGACTCCAAATTAGGAAGTTAGACTTTGAAAATTTTCAATTAACACATAGTGACAGTTGACCTCAACGGGCTTCAATCGATGTTATTCGATGATATCTGACAAAGTTAGATGCAAACTCACCCAAAATATGAGAAATGTTGAAATTCGACTCCAAATTAGGAAGTTAGATTTTGAAAATTTTCAATTAACACAAAGTGACAGTTGACCTCAATGGGCTTCAATCGATGTTATTCGATGATATCTGACAAAGTTAGATGCAAACTCACTCAAATATATGAGAAATGTTGAAATTCGACTCCAAATTAGGAAGTTAGACTTTGAAAATTTTCAATTAACACAAAGTGACAGTTGACCTCAATGGGCTTCAATCGATTTTATTCGATGATATCTGATAAAGTTAGATGCAAACTCACTCAAATATATGAGAAATGTTGAAATTCGACTCCAAATTAGGAAGTTAGACTCTGAAAATTTTCAATTAACACAAAGTGACAGTTGACCTCAACAAGCTTCAATCGATGTTATTCGATGATATCTGACAAAGTTAGATGCAAACTCACTCAAATATATGAGAAATATTGAAATTCGACTTCAAATTAGGAAGTTAGACTTTGAAATTTTCAATTAACACAAAGTGACAGTTGACCTCAACGGGCTTCAATCGATGTTATTCGATGATATCTGACAAAGATAGATGCAAACTCACTCAAATATATGAGAAATGTTGAAATTCGACTCCAAATTAGGAAGTTAGACTTTGAAAATTTTCAATTAACACAAAGTGACAGTTGACTCTCAATGGGCTTCAATCGATGTTATTCGATGATATCTGACAAAGTTAGATGCAAACTCACTCAAATATATGAGAAATGTTGAAATTCGACTCCAAATTAGGAAGTTAGACTTTGAAAATTTTCAATTAACACAAAGTGACAGTTGACCTCAACGGCTTCAATCGATGTTATTCGATGATATCTGACAAAGTTAGATGCAAACTCACCCAAAATATGTGAAATGTTGAAATTCGACTCCAAATTAGGAAGTTAGACTTTGAAAATATTCAATTAACACAAAGTGACAGTTGACCTCAATGGCTTCAATCGATGTTATTCGATGATATCTGACAAAGTTAGATGCAAACTCACTCAAATATATGAGAAATGTTGAAATTCGACTCCAAATTAGGAAGTTAGACTTTGAAAATTTTCAATTAACACAAAGTGACAGTTGACCTCAACGGGCTTCAATCGATGTTATTCGATGATATCTGACAAAGTTAGATGCAAACTCACTCAAATATATGAGAAATGA
>NW_026614204.1:0-13089 GCF_026230105.1 Diorhabda sublineata
ATATCTTTCCTAATGACGACATAAAATTAAATCTCATGAAATCCATTCAAAAAGATTAACCTACAGTTATTCCATTTAGGAAGTGGGAGTTACACGAATTACCCTCAATTACTAAAGGAGCAAGACATGAAGTTTGGGCTGTCAAGACATCCACTTCAGTTGAAAGATCTCGTTTTGTTATTGTTTTCTTTCAAACCGACAAACGTAACTTGAGTACAGCTGACCCGACTTTATTTGACAATACCGACGTACAAAGTATAAGACTGTCACTTAATGGTGATTATTGGCCCAATGAAAGAATGCAATTGGATTTCGCTAAAACTGATTACAATGAAGCCTATTTTAACTATACTGAATTCTATCCCAACTACGCAAACTCCAAACAGAAGCGCCCCCTGCTGGATTATTCTTCTTTCAAGAAACGAGCATTGTTTGTTATCGATTGTTCAAAACAGGAGGAAAGCATGAAGGCATCCACAGTCGATGTGAAACTTGACATTGAAGCAAACATAGGTTTTCCCGAAAATACCAAAGTCTATTGCATCATAATTCACGATTGTGTAATGGAATACTTCCCCCTCACCGAAATTGTTAAAAGCTTGAACTAGATGTTGTGAATTAGTATTCGAGCAGACGTCAACATAAGAGTAGCTTTTGTAGACATTCAAGGTTTTGTCGTAGACGGTCTTTTCGTTGCCAAAGAGTTCACCATAGAAATTGGCTTCAAAAGTTCACATTACATATTTTTACCACCGCAACCGTTTTCTACATTAAGTAACGAGGACAAAAAGACCACATCATACTTGGAAAGAAATGTGCACGGCATTCGATACTCTTCAGGAGATGTAGAATATTCTAAAGTAAATGAAATATTAGAAAGCAAGTTATTGTATGTCGCAGACTACATTTACGTTCGAGGACAACAAAAAGTCGAGTTTCGGCAAAAGAAATGTCACATTTTCGGTATTTTTCCACATATCATTGACGTTTGCAAATTTGATGGTACACCCTGTGAAACTGGAAATTTTGCTCAAGATCCAAACCCCTGTCACGCATCTGGACTATTTTCATGTACTGAAAGAACTGTACAACGTCTCCGTCACTGGTTTTTAAGTACTGTATTACCATTATAAATAAAGTTTTTTTTTTTTAAAAAATATGGGTTTTATTGAAACACTCTGTATATTCATCAACTTTTATATTACCTGAAGATTGGAATTTTCGTTTTACAATTTTCAAAATAATTTTTAAAATTAAAACAAATACAGCCACTAATATTACACATGACATAGCAAAAACAGAATTAATTTCATTTTTTATATCCCCTTCTGTTCTGTTGAACATGGTGTAGTTTGAATACGTCTTAACGGATAAGTAGTTTGCGGCAGTCTACGGGCCAACTGTTGGACCTCTTCAGGCACCCAGTGAAGACTGCTCCACGTCACTTTCTTATCAAATAAACTAAGATTCTGCATTTGTTTCATAACCTCACTTTTATCTCCATAGAAAGCAATATCTTTCTTTAATTCACCAATGCTATTAATAAACTCTTCAATTCGACGTCTGTACTCTTCTGAAGACTTATTACGAAAGAGAACATTCTCATACGTAGACACGTTTGATGGTCGTTTGACGCAGCACTTGACGTTTGACTTAACGATGTGACGTTTGACATAACGACGTGACGTTTGACGTAACGATGTGACGTTTGACGCAACGACAAGAGAGATATATTTCATGAATATTGTTTTTACTGCTATTACATACAGATATATTGGAAACTAACAAAAACACAAGAATTTTAAAAATAATTTTATTATAAGAAAACGACAATATTCTACATTTATGAGAGAGATACATTCCATGAATATTGTTTTTACTGCTTTTTCTTAAATAAAAGCTCACATTATCGCTGAAACTCTTTATTACTCTCGTGACTGTCATAGTATAACACTTATACATGAAGGATGACATCACAATGACCAGTGGAAAGAAAAAAAAAATAAAAATACATTTCTAATAAAGCCCTGTTGGGCACAGACTTATGTCTAACACTAACAACGCTCATATAAATCACCTAAAACGCATACTAAAAAACTATGATAAAACAGATATTTTGATGTGGCATTATGAACCGCCACCGTTCATAATACCGCAAAAACACAGGAATAATTTTATAATGAAAAAACGATAATATTCTACATTTATGAAAGAGAGAGAGAGAAAGAGAGAGAGAGAGGTACATTCCATGAATATTGTTTTTACTGCATAGCGGCCTCAAAAGTATCAATGTCACTGTCTATATCAGAATCATCAAAACGATTATTTCTAGGCATCTCATGTAAATTATTAATACAGGACTCATGTGATTTTATCATGAATAAGACTTTGTTAAAACAACTCTGACACCAATAGGACATTTCTTGATATACACATTCAACAATATCGTCACCATCAAATACTTCATGACAGTGATCATAATTAACAAAAATGTTCTTTTTTAAATATTTATGGACCGTTCTAAATACAAAATAACATGATTTACAAACATTTATACGATATTGTGGAAGCCAATATCCACTAGACCATACGCAGTAAGTAGATTCTTCAAAAATATCTCCCCAATTTGTTTTACTTAATATAGTGTTTCTTAAATATAACGGTATTTCTTTATTATAGTCAATATATTCTATTCCAATGGATGAAGAATTTGGATTACTCTCAGCCTCTTTTATCATCGCATTCCATTTGTAAACAGGAAATTTTTTCACAATTTTTTCGGTCAATTTCCGAGGAAGAGGGGATTGCTCTGCGAAATCGGCTGCTGACATTAAACTTAAACACGCACAAACACGTTTTAACCCATTAAATTTTTATTTTTATTTTTTTCCCAAAAAATATCAAATTTTATGATTTTGGGACTAAAAAAATATCAACATTAATATTGTCTCTCTAGAAGTAATTGTACAAAAGACCATACCCATATGGGACCGCTAGGCGCTTTCCGTGAATTTTTATGTTAAATTCAAAATTCTTTAAGAAAAGTTCAACTCTTATTTATTCAACACTCAACACTCTAATATAGCCCCGCATCACGTTTACTGCACATTGTTCTTCCTTTGCTCGAACAACCAGTACTGGCACACCTTCTTTTGCATCCAGAAACATGTTGGATATAATGGTGTAAGCCATCATATCTCACGTCGCTACCAACTCTTGAGTCGCTTGCAACTGCCGTAGCTACTTTTCAGTGGTTTCTTATATTTTGTAAGATATGTCTGTAAAAATCAAATTTTATTATATTTTCTAAAAGACTAAGACAGATCTACCTGCACTATACTTCTTCTAAACTCGAGTTGGTTGATGTTTCTCCCAGTTTTTCTGTACAGCGTCCATACGTTCTGTATTGTAACATCCATCATATAAGTAAAGATAGGCCAGTACCACTTTTTTCCACGGACGCCGATGCGTTAACTGAAATTAGTATGAAGTTGATTCTAAGTGTTTAGACAGTTTATATGTATCGTACCAAGATACGTTATTATCCATCAAATCGGTTCCACCCATATTTTTGTTGTATTGTAGAACACGGTCTGGTTTAGACACAGATATGTTTTTTTGATCTTTCCTAGAAAATCTTTCGACAGGTTTTATTGGTGCCACACCGAAATTAGTGCTCACCAATGTCACAACGCTGTTGTCCATCCATCTTACGTATGAAATCCCGCATATTCTTCCCAAAGCCGAGCTAATAACGCCTCTAGCTCTTTTTGAAAATGTCTTCTTGTCTTCAATTGGACAATCTCGCGGAATTCTATTGTCCCTAATTGTTCCCGTTCCAATATAGCCATTGTTATTCAAACTATTCAAAATATTGGTACCAGAAAAGAGATTGTCGAAAAAAAAAATTATAACGACGAAATTTTTTCACGCCTAATTCGTCAATCATTTAAACAAGTGGTGTTGCAGCTTTGCCAAAGAGTTCTTCGTATTTTTTAATGGCTTTTGGATTCTTTCCTTGATAAATTTCGAAATTTATCAGGTAACCACTAGGTGTTGAGGCTCCACGCTCCACCATAACCAAATCGCACAGGTTTTCTTCTTATAAATTGTTTGCACCCGTGCCGGCCGTAGTAATTTATCATTGACTCATCGGCGTCGTAACAAAGATTTTGTTCTGGTACAAAATGTTGAATAAATTTTTGTTTTAGAGCGTCTGTCAATAAACGTAACTTATTAATTTTGTCGGATATGTCTATAGTGTTATTATTTGCGAAATGTAAATGTAAAAAGGCAAAATTGCAAAAATCTGTCCCTTCGCATAGCGTCGCAAACAAGCTCGTTCCTCATATCTTTGGCTGTTTCCCAATAGTTTCTTTTGGAAGGTAAAGGATTATATCCACTGAGTATAAGAATTTTAATGAAAACCTTAAATTCTTCAATAGAGATATTTAGATTAAGACTGTTTTTGAAAAGGGAGTAATTTTTTGTTTGAAGTGCTATTGCTTCTAGCAACTCATTTGAGAAAAAGAGCTCAAACATTTCAACGCAAGTCAGAGAAGTGTATGCACTGTAGTCACCTGGTAAAAATTCTTCTGAAGAAGGTGTCAAATCTCCAATAGTAAATTCAAAATTTGTTGGGCGCTGGGTCAGAGCAATATTATCAGAAAAATCGGGACTTGAGCTAGTGCTGGGCTGTTGAAAATCGGTTACTTTTGCTGCGAGAAAATTCTCCTTAGTATTCTCCAATTATTCTCTTATTCTCCAATTCTCGTATTATCGGCAAGAACAATTTATGCACCAGCATTTAGTTGTCACCTACAAGATTGTCAACAACACCACCTTCATCTTCATCTCCCGAATCTTCGTCAGATAATACATTGGATTCGGGAGGTACTATGTGAACTGCCGAAACTACTTCGCTATCAGACTCATCATAAGCAATGTCTAATGCCTCTTTCAATGTAATTCCACTAAAAGAGGAAGAAAATATGTTTTGAATCATTATAGTCTTGCGAAACGCCTAGTGGTCCCACATGGGACCACTCATGTTTACAACTAATTTAAAAAAAATTGGAAAAGAAATTTACTAAATAACGATATTAGATACATAGAGTCACACTTTTACTTACTACATATATCTCTGTAACATTTATCACTTGAAAAATATGACTGAAATAATACTTTCACGAATCGGATGTACATTTTTTTCACTAAACAGAAAATCACTCGAGTTTAACACAACCATACAGATTTACTACTAATTCCAAGTAAAATGCATTCAGGTATACGAAGGGTTACGAGTGCCAGCTATGAATAGCTCACAATCCTCTTTTCAAAAAATTGTTCTCAAGGCGATATAAGGGTGATGAAAAGCTAAGTGGTTGCTGGGACCGTATGGTACCGCTAGGCGCTAATGGGTTAAGGAGGTACGCACTATTTTATTTCACAACAGTGTCATAGGAACTGATTTGTGGTTAAGAGAGAGAGAGAGAGATTCGTTGGGTAGAATTTGGAAGGAAGGTTTTTTTTTTGGGTAATTTAGGTATGTTTGCTTAGGCCCTGATATAGGAATTTTTTCCTCTGCAGGGCTGGGTTTGTGGATGTTTTGTTGGGGAATGCTTGCTCGGCTGCTTCTAGCGGGGTTATTATTTTTTTTATCCAAGAATTTTTTATTTATTTATCTTTTTTTTGTGTTTTTTTTTAATATATTTATTATTCCCTATCGTCGGTCATTTGTCTGGAGAATCGGTTCTCCAGGTTGCAGGGAAACCGCAGAAAACCTGCAACTCCGACGATGAATGACAGTGAGGGTGTGTGTTGGGGGTAGGAATTTATCTGATTGATATGGGGGAACTATCGAGGAAATTAAGGAAGGATGAGGAGGGTCTCTTTCGTAACGGAATTACTTGATTCGATGGATCGAATCAATGAGCGGGCTTGGAGGTCATTTAGGCGGCTTGGAATGTGGGTTATGTCAGTATTGACATAAATGGTGTTGCTAGGGTTACACCTACACTTTTTCAGTGTTTGGTTTTTGGGTGAAGGCTGTATCCTGGGGGGCTTTCGGAGTTTCAATCCTTTTCGGGCAGCGGGGGTGGAAGGCGGGGTGAGATCCACCGCAATTTTTACAAGTAGGGGAGTTAGCTTTTGGGCATTTTTCTGGCTTGTGACCAGAAGCACCACAGGTTGGACAAATGGGTTTGGCATTGCATGTGTCTGCGGAGTGGCCGGTAGATGAACAACGGTTGCAATATTTGGGGACTGCGGGTATGGTGTTTGAATTTGAGGCTTCGCAGTAGTGCGAAAGCCCGTAGAAGTTTATCCCTTGGTTAGGGCGTGATGGTAGGCTGTTTCGGAATCTGTAGTGATTCGAAACATGGATGTGGGTTTATTTGTGGATCTAGCTATTATCCTCCAAGTTTTCATGACGGGGAATTTTAGTATAGAGAGAATCTCCAGGAACTCTCCTTCGGTATAAGATTGGTCTACATTCTTGCAGACCAGAGAGAAGATAGTTTTTCTGGTTTTAGTAGTTGGGGGTCTTTGGACTCGTTGTGGAGAGTTAATCGGAATAACGACGATTTTCTCGTCGCCTATGGCGTAACGGATTTTCCTTGCCAACGTTTCGTGATGAAACGTGGAAGGAATTTTGAGGAGGGCGGTTCCATTGGGGTTAGCTTTGAGAAAGCGCATTTGTCCCCTCAATAGCTCTTACGTATTGAAGAGATTGTAGAGCTCTCTCTGTGAGGTATATTTTTTTTGGAGATTTCTAAGGTTGGGGGTTTGAAGTGGAGGACATTGAGCGGAGGTGTGAGATTGAGATTGTTGTTGGGTGATGGCTTAGGATTGTTGGGGGGATCTGGGTTTGAGTTGGTGTTTGGGGTTTAATGGAATTTTGGGTAATTTGTTTAAGCTTTTGGCTTTTGGATATTGGGATTGATTTCGAAATTAGGGAGGGAATATTTGTTTTGGGGATAGCGCCTAGTCGGGTATAATCAACCTGCTGGGATTTAGAGCTGGCTGATTTCTGCGAGACCCTAGATGCATAGGAATACGCAGATGGTGCTGGTGAGGAGCTTCTGCTATTCTCAAGTGATTTACGTTCGATATAATCCATGGCATTACGAATTTGGTTAAATTGTTGTGGACTGAACCGCGAGAAGTCTGCGACTAGTTCTGAGAAGGTTTTCTCCTCAGGAAGAGAATTGGGGTTGGTCGGGAGTGGTGGGAATTCGTCGACGGTGGATACGGGTTTGTATAGGGGAACGGGCTACTCGGAGCATTTTCAAAAGGGAAATGGGTAAAATTAGAGAGATCGATAGAGTCGAGATCAAGTGAGAATAAGGAATAGGGATTTCGAAAATTGAATTCCTTTGTTAGTACCTAACAAGAGAGTTGGCTATCAAAGCCGACAGCGGACTCACTGCCGGAGGGAGTTTCCTCCCCGGTTAAAGAATTCCTGCCCCTTTTGATTGCCTGTTAGTGTTTTATGAAAATGAAATAATATTCACCTGAAACTGGCTGATCCTAGGACTCACGTTGGTTCTTGAAACACTTGCCCCCGAAAGGGTTTATTTCATTATATAAAAAAAGCCCCGAAAAGGGCAGATAGGTGGAGCAACTAAGCCCCGAAAGGGGCATTTTCGCAACGGTACACGCTAATATGACGACTTTCTTTGTCAGCGAGAGTTTGAATCGCAGTAGGCGACACTGCGTTTACCGATGTGTTTTCTAATGAAACAGTGACCGATTATACAGTAGTTCTTGAATCCGTACGTGCGACCTTCTCGTAGCGCTCTAAGAAAGCAACTGACTTGTGGTTGCGAAACTAGCCTTCTTATATTTTTCAATTACTGCTATCTAGAAGTGAGTGGAAGACACCAGAACTTTCTCGAACCATCGAGATTATTCTGTACGTGCTATTAGCGCCATCTGTTAGTGTTAGAAGGTACTACCTATTTCCGCTTGTGTCCACCAGGTGTCGTGTCACATTACTCGTCATGGCTCGTACTCTACGACTAATCCAGAAATTACAGATAATGACAGGAAAATTAATAATATGCAGTGTTAACGTTAAATTTAGTCCGATTTACAACCTTTTTTAAACGTTGCGTCCTTTTTCGGACTTTCTTTTTCATCAGTGGACTATTTCACTTTTTACCACCGGCAACAATGATGATATGGTTTTGGCCATCGGAACTTACTGGAGTAATCAGTAAGGCCCTAAGGCTGGAAAGTTTGGAGATCCCTGGTATAAAGGATTGTGTGTGAATAATTGCCTGATCACAGGTACTTTTAGATGTGGTTGAAGAAGACATAAACCAAAAAAAATTCTAAACTATCTTTCTGAAATCGGTTTGAACTCGCAAAACCTACTATGACGAGTTTTGAGACGATTTCTGTAGTACAGATATTTTCCATAATTATTAGTGCTTGTCAGCATAAAATCCATAATGTTATAGTCCCATATCTGTTCAAAAACATTGATTGACGACATATGTTCTATACCATCAATTTTTACACCAGATTGGGTTACATTAAATTGAAAATTGGAGATATTAGAAGTTACCTCTTCCCAATTATCATTCTCGTTCATGTCTTGTTCTGATATTTGATTTTCCTCTAAAGCTAATTACTTATCGTTTTGAACACTTCTACTTCGATGGTTCTTCCGTGACTATTGTTGCTAGATGATGCAGAAGGTATATAGCATCACCGCCAAACTCTATTACACTAAGGTTATTTAAATCAGTTTTCTCATTGAATCTTCCCCATTAGCATTGCAAATGGGAACCCTGATATGCAAATCAATTAATGCAGCATATTAGAAATCCAAAGAGATATCAAGTCGCTTCTTTTAAAAATCTTAGACGTGATGACAACAATCAAAATGAAGGATATCTACTAGTCACCTCTGGAATCATTTTGAAATTCGTTATTTTGAAAATGTATTCTGCCGTTCTTCAAAGGAGAAAACATCTACTATCCTGGCTAATGCCTCGACAAATATTGAATCACAACTCCTCTGAGGATGAGGAGCAATGGCTGGCAATTGCAATGAGAGGTTGTAATTACTGACTAATTTGGATGTCATGGTTTTACTAAAAAAATTTTAGTCGGGTTACATGTATTCCTGGTAATTTTTGTAAGGAGAATGGTACAAATTTAGAAAATTCCCTTCTTGATAAGTGTAGAAGTGTTCGAATAGATTCTTATATTTTCAACTTTACTTTGGAAATTATTAGTTATAAGAAGCAACCGTGATATGAAAGAGACTTTTTTGTTAATTGTGCAATTTAATACTTCATAATACCGTTCAGATATATTGAATAAAGCTCTGATTAACAAAACTTTCAATGAAACTCTATCTCTTTGAACCTACAACTTTAGCGACTGGCTTGATAATGACATAACTTAAAAATTACCAACCAAATCGAGTATGAACTGTATTACTAACAATAATTTCCAGCATCATTATTAATTCTTCGGCTAATTGATTTTTTATTCTGGCGTACAAAGAATTTTTTCAAGTTGTTATGAAAAGAAGATACTTATTGAAGGATACATCTCCATTGTCGTTTTCTACGTTTCATGTACTTATTGTCATATTAAGACAATTGTATATTAAATAGTTTAAAATAAAAGAAAAAGTTATACAACAAACGTATCCAAACTTTAAGATAACTTTCAGATCAAAATATTTATATAACTTTTTTAAAAACCAAAATATTCGTCTCTGAAAAGACGTTCCAAATATTTGAATCATGTTATAATAATGTTATCCACTTGTTTCCCTACCTTTGAAATTTACGGGAAAACTTGAAATTTTTTTTACGTTTCAACCACAGAGGGTTATTAGCGAGTAAAATTGATGTTTGATATATTTGATCGTTAAAAATACATTCTATACATAGTTTGCAGTCTTCCAAGTAGTTGGTAAGTTTCTTTGAGTATTCTTGAAATAGCTTTTCCGGTGAATATAGTAGTTGATTCATTTTTCGTTCGTTGTCATATTTTAAACAGTCTATTAAGAGGTGTTTTACTGTTAATTCACTATTGCAGATCTCGCACGTTGGTTTGTGATTTCTCGCTAATAGGTAGTCATGTATGATACGAGTATGTCCGATTTTTAGATAGGAGAGGGTCACTTGTTCTATTCTACAGTCGTGATAATTTTCAAGGGTTTTGTAAGGTTCGGATTTGCTTTTCCTTACCATTTTTCTTGAATTTTCTTCTTAAAAAATGCTTAGAAATTGGTATGTACTATATAGTTATTCTTTACTAATTGATCGTTGTTACATTTTTGCTAATCCATCCACTCTTTCTTTTCCCTCTATTCCGGTGTGGGATGAAACCCACATGAAATTAACATTTATATTGTTGTTTGGGCAAGTACGTAGCTCCTTCTTAGTATAAATGACAAGAGTATGGTTGGAATATTGCTGGCAGATTTCCGTTAGTGAACTTTGAGAATCTGTTATTATATGGATATTTTTGGATCCAATTTTCTCAACTTCATTAAGTGCTTCTAGAATGGCAAACAGTTCAGCAGAATGGACAGATGTAATAGGAGAGAGTAAAAAGGATTTCGACAGGTTTGCGGAGTAGAAGGTAGCTTCTATTTCATCTTGATTTTTCGGATCATCTGTGTATACCTTATAAAAGTTGTCGTATTTACCTAAGATTCTTGTTTTATTACGTTTGTTGGTGTGTCTGATTTATTGAGATGGGCAAGTTCTAGATCTGTAGTAGGGAGGGGTATTGTCCATGGGGGATATCATCTATTGATGATATATCATAGATATTTGGAAATTGCAGATTCATACTGGATAGATTTATGTTGATTCTGTGATAGAAAAGAGTAGTACAGTTGGTTGAGAATTTCTTTTTAAAGTGTTCAGATACGAAATTACGGATTACAGAATTTCTTGTATATACAGAGGCCGCGCCGCGTACGAGATGCTCAGATATTGTCTTCGGTAAAAAAGTAGTAGGTCCCCAGTTTCTTTAAATAAGCTTTGGATCACTTCCAGTGATAGTAGAATAGTTTTTCTAGCAGAGTTGTAGACTTTCGCTCTGTAGTCAAGTTTGGATCTTATCAATGATATGTATATGTGTAGTAAACTTGCGTAGTCTGCACCCCAGTTTTTGAATGTTAGTGGCCTGAGCAGGTTAATTGTAGGTTGGCTTTTTTTCAGAAGGAAGTTCATTTGACCAATTTTTGACCAATGTTCTATTGTGGCTCTTGTTAGTTTGATACTCCTATGTGTTGTTGTCATATGTTTTCATGTGAAATCAATAACTAAGTCATCTGCATTTTACTGGTGATTTACAGTTTGCAATAATCGAATTTATCGCTGTGGTATACCATTTTCTAGTGTCTTCAACTGGAGGTATATTACATCTGCTCGCACTTGATACTGTCGATGTTTTAGGAAGTTAGAGATATATTTCAATATTTTGCCTCGTATTGACCGGTCGGTCGTATAGTGTTTTAATTATTGAGTATTTCCGGACTGTATCGTACGCTTTACGAATATCAAAGAATATTCCTATGCATTGTTGTTTTATTGCAAAATCCTTAACGTTTGAAGGGGAGTAAAAGGCTCAATTTTAATTATTTTGAATGATTATTTATTAAAAATAATTCTTACATTATTAATCTTTGGGAATCAGGAACTTAAGACATGTTACATTAAAAATAAGAAATTAAAAAAATAATTTTCTCAAAGTCATCGAACACTTGATTTTGACATTTGGTACGGTAAGACGGGGTACCCACTGGGGCAAGATGGGGATGAGAGAATTATTTAATTTTGACCACAATACTCGCAAATAAACACTGCCTCATCGTCCTAATCTTCTACTCCAGCACAGCTACAGTGTGCCCAATTCCTACAGTGGGAACACGCGACCCATCTTTCATTTGATTCCATGTATCTTCCGTTGCAGTAAAAACAAGGAATATTATTTTCCTCTTCATCATATTCTGGTGATTATTTTTATTCTTTTTATTTAATGTCGATTTTCTTCTTTGATATTTTCGTTCTTTTTTTGTACTTTCGCATCTTTTTTCTCTTTTTGCTTTCTTCTACCTGCCTCTTCTTTTCGATTGATTTTTCCATTTCTTTTTTATATGGAGAAGTTATAATAGCTGATTTTCCTCGTTTCCTTTTCACGAGTGAAATTCTCCGGGTGACAGGATAAGGCATCACTTGTTGAGGACTAACAACAGAAAATACTGATGGTGGAGTAGTTGGTCTTTGTTCAATTTCTATATTATTAATCCATGAGGAACATCCAGGTTCAGGCTCTGCCTCAATCATCAGTGGTTGGTCCATGGTGGCTTTGTCAGATACTTCAGCTGTCGCATCTGAAATTATCGTTTCATTCATTGTATTTTCAGGAATAACTGAACCGTCTGTTGATATCAACGGCCTATTTAGAGCTATTGCTTCATTGTCCTGCGTAGAAGCTTCTTGAAATGGTTCAGTGATAGATGATCTCTTTATTTATGGAATATCTGTTGTCAGTGTAGGGGCAAAATCAATTTCAGAAAAAACTGTTGGATAGTATGGCCAAATCCCACTTTTTTTAAACCATTAACCGCCGTTGCCATTGTAGATGCTTGGACAAATGCTTTGCCAAAAATCTCTGCTACTTGCCGGGTAGCTACCACCATATCAGAGTGATTCCGATTCCAGGCAGTGATTTGAAGATCGTAATATGTGCTCAAAGGTTTCATATATGCTACGTCAGCGACTTGAAGTCGATGAGTCGTATGTGGGGGGGGGGGTAACATAATATAATAACCCCATTGGAACGGCTTCATTGATGACATCAAGGTTCTGTGTGTGGGTGCTGTGGCAGTCTAACAAGAAAAGCACAGGTCGATCAGGCCTAGCTCCACTAAATTAAATGAATTTCGTGAAGCAGCCCAGGAATAACTCAGCAGTCATCCATCCAGAATCACTGCAAAGGGAGCAGGAGCAGCATTCAGCATTAGCTGCGGGTCCATTCTCTTTCTCGGATACACCATCATTGGAGGCATGTATTGGCCACTAGCCTAGCACCTAACCATAACAC
>NW_026614205.1:0-12890 GCF_026230105.1 Diorhabda sublineata
AATAATAATAATAATAATAATAATAATAATAATAATAATAATAATAATAATAATAATAATAATAATAATAATAATAATAATAATAATAATAATAATAATAATAATAATAATAATAATGACATCCAAACAAACAAAATAAGAAATAATAATCAATATAGAAATAATCAACATAGTATAATACAATTCTTTCTACCGACAACCCTACAATAATAATTATAATAGATATAATAACAATAATAATTATAATAATGAAAGATACAATAATAATAATAATTATAATAATAATTTTCCTAGTCAACTTATAAACATAAATCCCATGTCACAGAGAAGGCAAAATTACCCGACGAATGCACAAGTATTTGGTCCCAGCAAAAATGTTTTCCGCCCGAACCAAATACTTGTAAACCGTTTACCTAGACCAGAACCGATCGATGTCTACGACATCGAGAAATTTTTCTGACAGACCTAGTAGACGTATAAATAATAATAACAATTACAATAATAATAATACAAGCAATAATAAATATTTCAAATCACGAAACGAACCAAATTTTACATCTGAAGAATTATACAATAATAATTATAAAAATAGTGAAGAAGAAGAAGAAGAAGAAGAAGAAATAATTGATTTTCAACATTTGTTCGAGCGCGATGAAAATAATGATTGAATAGAAAATTTTCGGAAAGAGCTTCGGAAAAAGAATCAAAAATAGAAGAAATAAATTTTACTCCCAATGATCCATTAACATATTTTGAAAATTTCATCGAAACTAACGAACCAGAATCCAGTGAAAAAATAATTGAAATAAATTTTACATCTAATAATTCATCACCAAAAATTCAAAAATTCATAAAAATGAAAGAATCGGAATTAAATCATTGTGAAGAAATAAAGGGACAAGTAGAATTAGATCTTAGTAAATTATTTGACGAAGAAGAAAAAGATAAATTAAATATAACAGAAAAGAATTTAGAAGAAAATATTATAATGGTAGGAGAAATGAATAATAATACAAAAGGAGAATTAGAATTATTTGATAAAGTGGAATTAAATGTAAAATTAAAATATACGGAATTAGATGAATTAAAAATGAAAAAGATATAAATGATGTTATAAAAATAGATAATGATATATTAGAAAAAGAATGTTATGTTATAAAATCTGAATTAAATACAAATATATTGGACACACAAAATAAAAATAATATGATTAATAAAAGAGACATGAATAATGAAAATGAGAAAATGGTTATTAATTATGAAACAATTAACAAAGAATTTGATAGAAATAATAATGAAATAAGTTTAAAATATTTCAATAGAAAATTAAATGCTATACTATATGAAAGTTTAATTGAAGAACTATTTTGGAAACGTAGATATTATAATTCATTAAAATGGTACGCAATTCAAGAAATTATAAAATGGATTTTTATACAAAGACCTTTCTTTCTTTTTTATTATTATGTTATAAGAGTAGATAAGATTTAGAATGAATAGAAATTAAAATAAGTAAAATATAAAAAAAAATTAGTAAACTTTTAGAAACTATGATAATAATTAATATTATATATAATAATTAATTAGAGTATATATAAGAAATTTAATAATATAATTCATAACTTTGCTTATTCAACTAATGGAAAAAGAAAATAATATAAAAATTTAAATTACAATCAATGTCACACAAATGAAACGTTTAAGACAATTTATAGAATTTTAATGAACCTCATAAAGTCCAGCCATTTGGAACAAACCAATATGAAATTCACAACTTTAACTATTCAAAAGAAGATAAAAAAAAATAATTAACGAAAATTATAATTGGCGCAAATATAAAATAGAAAACTTTGTTAATAATTGCGAAATATGTCAAAAGAATAAAGATGATAGAAACCCACCAGTAATTGAATTCAATTTGACCCCAACAGTTAGTAAACCATTTGAGCATATACATATAGATACTTTTAAAATAGCAAATCAGTCATATTTAACTATAATCGACGCATTCTCTCGTTACGGTCAAGCTTATTCAATGTCAAGTGTGAATGGAACCTCAGTTGTTGACGATATATTAAATTACGTTACTCATCATGGTTTGCCCTATAAAATAACAGCTGATTGTGGTTCAGAGCTTAAGAATAACGACCTACAAGATTTTTGCAAACTGCACAAAATTGAACTACATTATACAACGTCTAAAAATAGTAATTCTAATTCACCCGTACGTTTTCATTCTAGTTTAATTGAACATTTTAGATGTATAAAAGAAAATAATAAAGATTTAACTCCTGACCAATTAATAAAACATTTAATATTGGCATATAATAATTCGATTCACTCTGTAACACAATTTACACTATTTGAAATTATTAAAGGTCACATAAACCACCCCGAGCCATTTGACTTAGATGATCATTTAATAATATCTAACTATATACAAAATCATTATTAAGTAGAACGGAAATTTTAATTAATACTTTAGACAAAAAATCAGAAAATATTTATCCGCATTTAAGATTGAAAAGAGGACTAATAAATGCAGTAGGCAAATTAGATAAATGGCTTTTTGGAACTTTAGACTCAGATAATGAAGAACGATATAATAATGCTATAAATGTTCTACAACAAAATCAAAGGCAAATAATTCACGAAGTTAATTTACAAATATCATTACATAAAAAATTATAACAAATCGATTACGACTCTATGGACTAATCAACAAAAACTTTCTGATAATTTAGAGAAATTTCACATTTCAATTGAAAATAAAATAATAACTTTGAATAATTTTATAACATTTCAGAGTACAATTTCACAAATTAATCTGGATTGTCAAAGTTTAATTACACTGATTGATAATATTGAAAATGCAATAACGTTTTCTAAATTAAATACGATTCACAGCTTCAGTCAAGAAATTTTGGAAATAATAAAATACTTAAGTACCATTTACAATAAAGAACAAATACCAAAATTTAATAATATTCTGACATATTATCTCTTTCTTGGTTCGCAAGTAACCTTTTCCAAATCTAAAATAATTGTTGCTACCCATGCTCCAATCCTTAAACCTAAAACCTATGAATTTTTTCATTTATATCCCGTAATTCAAAATCATACGATATTTATCCCTCCTCAACCTTACTTGGCCAGAAGTCAAGAAGAAGTCAATTTTATTAAAGGAGAATGTCCAGCATTAGAAGAAAAATATTATTGCAAAGAAACATTCAAGTTACAAGATAATTGTACTATTGAACTGTTAAATGGACATTCTGGTAAAAATTGTGTTATTAGTGAAATTGATCTTCAAGAAACAATATTAGAACAAGTAACAAATAATGAACTTTTAGTGATTCCAAATTCAGAAACTGACGTAATTTCTAAATGTGTTTCGGACCGTTATTTTAAAATAATGTATCCATCGATTATAAAAATTCCAAAGAACTGTAGTATCCAAATAGGAAGTGAAATTTTCTTAACCAATGTACAAATTAAAAAAGGAAAATCAATAATATTACCGAAGTTAAACTTTAAATTTTTAAATAATCAAATTTATAAATCTCCTAATTTAACCAATATAGATTTTTATAAATTACATGAAATTAATAACATTGCTAAAAACATGAAACCAATTCATGAAATTTATAATCCACCAAGTCATGTATCAATTGGATCATTTACTATAATAATAATAATTTGTATAATTTTAATAATATTTTGGTTAACTCGTAAATATATCCCTCAGGAGGTCGCACTGCGACTACGGGTGTAGCAAGCCCGAGGTACCCTAGCTAGAGCTCCCCCCCACTCCCAAGGTGGACTCTTCCCAAAAAAAAACCGCACTATCCCGGATTGGTTCTGCGCTGTAGTCTGCTGGGAGTGCATCGCCCTGATTTCGGTTCGTCACCCAAGTAGCTGCTGATGCTGATGTGAGCTAGTCTCTGCCGAGGTGGATGATGGCGCTGGATCTGAAGCCAGCCACTACGGGCCCTGATCAGGTAGTATGTATTGAATGTGGAAGTCGGAAGTTCACATCGCCCCGGGCGAGTCTGGTCCGTCTGTGTGTTCCGGGACTGGCTAAGCGAGGGTTGGGCCTCAGTGAACTGGGGTAGGCGACCGCCGAGGGTACACCCGTTCTCAATCAACTCGACCCGCCCCCTTACATACGAAGCGCAGGTGACAAGAAATAAATAGATAGCTATGGTTCAAACGACGAAAAAACTGCACTGTCTTTAGAAGGCAAAGAACAAAATGAAGGAGATATGACCCCAACAGGTTATCACTGGATATTTACTACAGACCCTAGTGTTAGGAGATCCTCATTGGCAAGAACACCACCAATGAATCGCAAAGATTCAATTGCCTCTGCCACGGATGATGTTTTTGTTAGCCTAGAGACAAACTCTGGCACACGCCAAGATGTCAAGACTGGGAGCCCCAGTAACACGGCGTACGAAGCAAGTAGCGACAACAGTCATGACGGACCGGCAAAAAATACCAGTCCAGCCAAAAAGAAACGAAAGCGAGACTCACATGGAAAGCATATCCCGGATGATACTAGCCAAGAGATGACTGCTGCTTTGACCGCCTTGGGTAGTCTTAATAAAAAAGTTGACGAATTAAAAAATGAAGTCAAAGTGAGTACAAAGGTAAAAACTGAAATCAAGGTAATAACGAGAGAGCTCGTAAGCATAATGGCAACCCTGAACAGAAAAATGGATGTTTTAAGCATCAGACACACGCAGATGGTGCGAAACAACACTGAGCAATCATCAGCAGGTAAGAGCAAAACTGCTAATAATTCAGCTAAACCAGAGGACAATAATCTTAGCTACGCAAGACAAAGTCCAAGCTGATGAAACCGACATAAGACGAGAGTTATTCGATCTTACAAATGAAATACGCACCAGGGTAGAGACGCAAATAACAGCAAGAAAAGGATGGACAGGGCTAGAAGAGGTAATACATCTCGAGTGGCCAGAAAGCTGCTACCAAAGCACCGGTGTTACAGAGCTGGGATCGCTTAGAGAGCTACGAGGAGACCTGGTAATAGTAGCAGACCCTGATGTAACCTTGACCACCACTACGGAAAGCGACCTAAAATGCAACTTTCCGGAAATAACAAGCGAAGAGCTTGAGGAAGGGTGTATTGAATTTGTGAGGACGAACACCGAGGTCATACTCAGCAAAGGCAAAAATGGAGCAAGGTCAAGAACCATGTACATGCTGCCATACAAGGTCAACCCAGAAGGGAAAAACGACATGGGTCAACTATATCAATTGCTAGGCAAACTGCAAGCAGAGGTCCAAAACCATGGAGTGACGGAAATTCAAGTAGTAGCCTTCGGCAAAATTGATAAAATCTACCTTAGAAAGTGCGCTGAAGGTATCTTCAGGGGATCTGAGGTCAAAGTGCAAGTTATTATACCTAGAGATCCAAGCCGACTAGCACCTAAGTCAAGTAAGGGAGGGCCAGCGACGACAACAGAGAAGATTATAATCAAATCTGAAGGAAAGCAATATGCTGACATACTCCGTTCGATCAAGAGTAGTGTGAACATAGACGAGATGGGTGTTAAGGTAAAAGAGATTAAGAAAACTGCTAAGGGTGATGTCCTTATGGAGATACTTGGAGAAAAAAATCAAGTAATCGCCCTCAGACAAGCTATAATGGACAAAGATAAAGATACCCAGGTCGAAATTAAAAGAGATGAAGACTTTATTCATATCGCGGACATAGACGGAGATATGAACGCAAAACAGATAGAGCAAGATGTCAGGAAAAGCGTAGCAAACGCAAAAGAAGATGACGTTCGAGTGCTCTCTTGCAGACCAAACCAGAGGGGAAACCAAACTGCTACACTTGCGGTCAAAAGAAGAGTGGCCAGCGAATTACTCAAAATGGATACCGTGAGAATAGGGTGGGCACCGTGCCAGGTCCGAGCAAGGGTTAAAATCACCAGGTGTTTCAAATGTTTGACCACCGCACCAATGAATGCAAAGGAACCGATAACTCGAAGATGTGCCTTAAATGCGGCAAGGATAACCACAAGGCCAGAGACTGTCCTAACAAAAGCCATTGCCTAACATGTAAAAAAGACGGTCACAGAGCTGATCAGACTGCTTGCCCTTACTACCTTAAGCTTGTAAAAGAAAAATCAAAAGCAATTAGTGACACCAGACGCAGACTCAGCACTGCACGCGGTCAAAACTTTAGTGTTCAATATTAAAATACTTTAAGCGAACGTTGGACGTGCCTATGCAGCTCAAGCCATGGCGTATGCCACCGCAGTTTAGCAATGTATTGATATTTTGGTAACTGGGGAACCGAACAAAAGAAGAACCAAAGAAGCAAACTGGATCAAGGACAGCAGGCATAATGTGGGGGTCGTACTTCTGAATAAAAAGCTTGGCGTAATAAACCACGTAGCCGGAGATGGTCACGTAATTATCAAACTCAAAGATCTTGAGCTGATATGTTGCTATATATCCCCAAACATCAGATTGGAAGACTACAAAACTGAGGTGGACAGTATAATGGAGCACATAACGAACAACAGTGATGCCATTATTCTGGGAGACCTAAATGCCAAGTCCCCAATGTGGGGATCACCTGTAACCGATGTAAATGGTCAATACTGGGTGGAATGGATCAACGCTCGCGATTTGGTGGTTCTGAATACTGGAAATGAGCCCACATTTATCCGAGGAGATAGCGAGTCCTTTATTGATGTCACCATAGCAACCAATCGTGTATCTCAAAGAGTAATCAACTGGGAGATACTTGATACCGAAACACTGACAGAGCACAAACATATCGCATTTGAAATTAATCAAAATCGAATTCCAAAGACTGAAACACCGTATTGGTGGTATGAAAACATTGCTGAAAAACGGTCACTATGCAACAGATTAAGAATCGAGACGATATTGAAGCAATGAAAGAGGCGTACAAGACCAATAGAAGGGAACTCTGCTGCCTAATTAAGGAATCAAAGAAGAAACACTGGAACGACATATGCAAAGAACTTGATAATAATATATGGGGAGATGCGTATAAGCTAGTAGCAAAAAAGCTTAATACTCTAAAACCCTATGAGCTTGACATCGAAAAGAAATCCGAAATCGTGGCAGTACTGTTTCCACCCGGAAATGATAAGTGGAGATACCCTGAAAAGGAAGCTCCAGCCCCACCCTTCACAGCAGAAGAGCTAAGGAAGGTAGCCCAAGGTATCAAATGTGGAAAATCACCTAGAATTGACCAAATTCCCCCTAAGGCTATCAAAATAGTAGCAGATTGTACCCCAGACTGGTTATTAGGTATGATGAACAAACTACTCCAAAAACAGGAATTTCCAAATGAATGGAAAGTTGCAAAGATGGTTTTAATACTAAAACCAGGAAAGTCAGCTGAGTTACCTAGTTCCTTCAGACCACTCTGTCTGTTAAATTCTTTGAGCAAGTTACTAGAAGCGTTCATACGGGAAAGACTACAAGATGAGCTTAAAGACAGAGGAGGGTTGCACATGTGTCAGTATGGGTTTCAAAAAGGGAAATCCACGATCCAGGCTGTAGAAGCTGCACTGAATACTGTAACGGAGTTCAAAAGTAGATTCTGCACCTTGTCACAATTGACGTTAAGAATGCTTTCAACACTGCATGCCACAGCCTGATTATCAAAGAGCTACAAAAAAGGAAAATATCGACATATCTAATAAGCCTTGTCTCTAACTATGTAAGAAACAGAAAGCTGCAATTAGAAAAGAATAGGGAGGTGGATATTACGTCAGGTGTTCCCCAGGGTTCCGTCCTGGGCCCAATGCTGTGGAATGTACTATATGACGGCGTGCTGAGCTTAGAACTAACTCGTAATGCTGTAACAATAGGATTTGCTGACGATCTGGCGCTGATAGTCGGAGCAGAAAGCCAACAGACATTGGTTACTAACACCAACATGTGCCTGGAAAAAATAAATACCTGGATGAGAGACAACAAGCTTGCTCTTGCCCCCCACAAAACTGAGGCAATCCTACTAAAGGGTAAACAAAAGAGGGAGCAAATAAGCTTCAGCGTAGACGGAGTCAATATAAAGCCAGCAAAGAACCTGAGATACCTAGGTATAACCATTGACGAAAGTAGAAATTTTGGCAAACTTGTAGAAACAGTAACAAAGAAAGCAATAGAAAGGGTGTCCAAACTTGTTCGGATTATGCCAAACGTAGGAGGTCCTAGGTAAAGCAAAAGAGCACAGTTGTGTAGTGCTATGCAAAATATTGTCCTATATGGAGCTCCAATATGGCAAAAAGCGCTTATGAGAAAAAAGCACTATACTACGGTCAATAGAGCACAAAGAGACATGCTGCAGCGTGTAGCCTCCGCCTTCCGAACTGTGTCTGGGGTAGCACTCCAAGTAATTACGGCTACGGTGCCCATTGATCTCTTAGCTCAGGAAAGAACATCCAAGTACAAATCGCTACAGAATAGCAACGAAGCTAGAGAAAGTTCCCTCACAACATGGCAAACTAGATGGGAAGGTGAGACAGTAAAGGCCCAATGGACCAAAAGGTTAATACCAGACATCAAGCCGTGGGTTAAGTGCGAGCACCGCCAAATAGACTACTACCTGACACAGGTCCTAACAGGACATGGCGTCTTTCGAGTTTATGCCAAACGGTTCAGAAAAGACACCACGGATAGATGTATATACTGTGCCGCCGTAGACACTGCCGTATGCTACAAGTGGAGAGAGGTCAGAGACAGGACTTGCAGACAGCTGGAATGCGAGCTCACTCCAGACAACATTGTAGAGAAGATGCTTGACAGCTCAGAGAACTGGAAATCGGTGCAGAACATGGCTAAGAGTATTCTCAGCAACAAGGAAAAAGATGAAAGACAAAGACAGCAGAAAGAAAGGAACCCGAACTCCTAATCCCTAGAGGGGAAGGGAGACGTAGGGTAGAAGGAAACCACTGATAGCCCGTCACTCATGAAGTATGTTCCAGGAACGATGCCATAAGTGACGAAAGGGGCCGTAGACGACTAGAAGGACACTCCAACCGTCCGAGCCCCTCTGCAAAGCAGGACTCCGCAGAGGTGGTGAATGTTTCCCAGCAAATTGCTGAGGAAGTGTGACAAGTCGTTTAAAAAAAAATTCGTAGATATAAATTTGTAAGAAAATAGAAAATCGAAGAAACGAAGAAAGAAGACGTCGAATTAGAAGAAAGAAGAAAACAAGAGATGAAAAATACTTCCGTCATTTTCATTCTTAGGGATGGAGGAGTTACATGTAGAAAATTCTTGAAGGACATTTTATAAAAACGCAATTGTATCAAATATCGTAAACATGTATCAGCATTTATTAAATATCGTAAACATGTATCAGCATTTATTAAATATCGTAAACATGTATCAGCATATATTTTATTATAAATAAGACTTTTGTAAACAACTTAACAATATTTATAATTAGTTCGCTCTTGAGATTAATTGTATTCATTCGAATATTGTAAAATAAAATTTTTTAAAAATAAATTTCGAAAACCGAAAATTATAATTTGTGGGCCTCTCTTCTGTTAAATAATAAAAATCTTAAAACTTTTAATTGTAAACAACTAATAAAATCAAGTTTGAAACAAAAGCGAGCAGAATTTTATTTTAAAATATCGTTATAGTGAGAATGATTTTGTATAATTTTGTAGGGATTTTGATTTGAGAATCGCAATTTTAATGAAAAAGTAATTTTCCGTAAGAAATTTTTATGTTATATTTTGTTTAACTTGAAAACCACGAAGGCGAATTCGACAAATTTGATTAGGTGGGGGATTTTTTACTTTTTTGCTTGCAGCTTGGATATTTTTTGTGAAGTTCATTTTGAAAAGTTGATTTTATTGATATAATTTTCATTTATAACTAACTCACTCAAGTCGAATTAATTATAACATCTTGGGTAATACAACTTTGAATTTATAATACCGGGTACCATCTAAAAATTGTGGACTTGATATTTACGAGGGGAAAAATTTTAGTGGCCGACAGATTTAAGAAATAATAAAAGTTTTTGGAGTTCACTCCTTAAGAATCGATTTGCATATATAAGGGGCTCGGTATGAGAAAAATGTGAGGAGTAAAATCTATCCATGAACGACCTCGTTACGTTTTTGGTGCGCATCCTATGATGCGCAACTTTCTAATTTGTCAGTGTCAACATACTTATATTGCTGTCATTGTGAAGTTTTATTATCATTGTGTTCCGCTAAAATGAACTGAAAGTATTTTCAAATAACTATCGCAGAAAGAGGTGTAGATGATATTGCCGGAACATCTAACAAACACGTGGTCGCAAGGTACGTTATAATTCATGTATTATATGTATCTTCCGATCCTGCTCCCGACTTCATCAAATCCCTTATTTTCTTTTTTTCTTGAGACTAAGTTAACCTCAACGCCCGTATCTTGTTTTTCATTTCAGGCACTCCGAATCCTTTTATGCCCACGATCTCCTCAATTTCATTATACGCCGAATCCCGAGCTTGTTAATTTTTATAAATTATAGCCTTTGTACCTCATAGGCATCGCCTTTCGCAATATTCTTCTACAAACTTTAATGTTGTCGCTTCACTCTAACGAGACATTTTAACACGCTACCAAATCAAATAAAAATTATCCCCTCACCTTGTACTAATAAACTAGACTGAAGCAACCTGTCTACACTCGTTTAGTCGGCGTTTAGTCAAGTTGTTTTCAACATACAAGTTACTAAATTTAGCTACTTGATTTGGTAACTTGCTTTAGGTACTTGACACGTTTAATATCGGCTATATTTTTAAGTTTTATGCATTTTTAGTTATTTAGTTTTGACCCTGTCAAAAGATAAAAAAGAAGAAGGAGGGACATTGATAAATACAAATAGCTGGTAAACCTGACAATGAAAGTACTAATAAATAAAACTACTAGTAAATAAATATATTTTTAATAAAAGAAGCAATTGTACAATAAACAACGAAATATGGTGTCAGAAGCGTAGTCGAAAATAGCCGATAGCTTAAAAAGAATAAAAAAAAAGTTAGACAGAAGCCATTTTCCCTCCAATAAATATAATAAAAAACGAGAAGTTAAAAATAAGAAAATCGTACGGATGTATCAAAAGTGTAGTGAAAAATGGAATACTTCAAGTCCCCGGAAGCGTTTAACGTACAGGAGCCACATGGATGGTCCAAATGGAAGCAAATATTTGAAATATTTTTGTTAGCTTCAGGAAAAAGCACTACTTAGGAAAATATAAAAGTAGCTGTTGAATATTCTTGTATATCTATAATACATTTGAAACAACCAAAACTTCAAAACTAGATGATGTGTTATTTTGTTTTGATGATCATTTCTTACCCAAAAAAATGTAAGTATGAAAACAATTAAATTTAACAGCATACAGCAAAAAGAAGGTCAAAATATAGACTCAAGCAGCAAACTGTTTGTTTGTGTTTGTATGTGAAAAGGGTCAGTGTAAAAGCAGCTATGCAGAGAGGATGATAAAAGATAGAATAGCACTGGGTGTTCTGGATAAATAGGTTCAAAGTCACTTATTAAGAGAACCATCAATGTCATTAGACAGGACACTTCAATATTGTAGGAGTATTGAAGTTACAATGAAACATGTTGAGTTATTAAAAAGTGGTACAGAATAAACACAAGAAGCTGATGCTCTTAAGTTTTTACGCAAATGTGAAAGATGTGTTTTCAGTCATCAACCTAGACCAGAGGTTCCCAAACTTTTTTGTTTCGTAGACCCCTTGCCATATTTTATGGTTTTTATTAGACCCCCACCTGTTCTTTAAAAAAATTAATAAATAAGTAGTTCCTATAGTGTAAAAGAAAAAAAAACACATTTTTATACATTAACTAATTTATTAATTAAATTTTAAACAAAATGTGTTGTAAAAAAAAAGAAATTAATTCATTCAATGCGAGGGATGAACTTGATGCTTTAATAACAAATTATCAACATTTGGCTTCAATTTAGTAACATTTAATCTCAAATCTCCTCGGTTTACTATGTCCAGTTTGTTTCTTTTTTTTGTAATAAGATTAGTAACTGCACTGAAACCTCTTTCTACGAAATATGAAAACGGAAAGGCAATTAAAAACTTTCTCGTGATATTCCACACTCCGGGATATGTAGCAGGTATGTCTTTCTGAAGCCAAAATTATTGATAACCCTTTCTGAACTCTACCTTAAGTTCTTCGTTTGTACTTATTCCAATTAATTCTTCTTGTAATGAGATATCCGCCTCCTCAATATCACCATAAGGATTAATAATCCATTGTGGTATTACTAGCGTCAAAATATCTTCGAATCTCGTTTCAAAATCTGAGTAGAGTGCATTCAAATGATGCACATAGACTGGAACATCGTCTTCTTGGCAGTTTACTTGGGATAAATTGGGAAATTGTGAAAATTCGCTCCGTCCAATGTTTTGCTTCATCATTTTAATTCTGACAAGAAACGCTGAAATGACCGACTTTGTCTTAATCAAATTTAAACTGTCACCTTGCAACTGCAAATTCATCGTATTAAATTTAGCAAATAAATCGGTCAAATACGCGATGTCCGTTTTTCTTTTTAATAAACTTTCTTTTAAATTTTCATATCTACCATCGAGAAACTCTAGAACAGTTTCAAAAAGTGCAAAAAATCTTACCAAGCATAAACCTTTCGACAGCCAACGCACATTAGTGTGAAGAAGTAATTGGTGGAAGTTCTCGTCGTTATCTTCACACAACTGCGCAAATAATCGCGTATTCAACGCATTGCTGCGGATTCGGTTTACTGCGTCAATGACAAATTGCAGAGATTCATGCAATCTTTCATTCAAATTTTTAGCAACTAGGTG
>NW_026614206.1:0-12804 GCF_026230105.1 Diorhabda sublineata
TTTTCTAGCTAATTTTTGGGTTTTTATTGCTGATTTTTGGGTTTTTATGGCTAATTTTTGGGTTTTATAGGTATTTCACGAGTTTCTATAGCTAATTTTTAAGTTTTTCTAGCTGATTGTTGGGTTTTTGTGGCTAATTTCTGAGTTTTTTAGCTGATTTTCCAGTTTTTCTAGCTAATTCTTCAGTTTTTCCAGCTAATTGTTGGGTTTTATGGCTAATTTTTGGAGTTTTTCTAGCTGATTTGTGGGTTTTATAGCTAATTTTTGGGTTTTTCTGGCTAATTTGTGGGTTTTCTGGCTAATTTGTGGGTTTTGTGGCTAATTTTTGGGGTTTTATGGCTAATTTTTGGGTTTTTGTGACTAATTTTTGAGTTTTTATGGCTAATTTTCGAGTTTTTCCAGCTAATTTGAGGATTTTATAGCTAATGTTTGGGTTTTGTGACTAATTTCCGAGTTTTTCTAGCTAATTTTCGAGCTTTTCTTGCTAATTTTTGGGTTGAATGGCTAATTTTCAAGTTTTTATGGCTAATTTTTGAATTTTTCTAGCGAATTTCTGCGTTTTCCTAGCTAATTTTTGGGTTTTATGGCTAATATTTGGGTTTTATGGCTATTTTTTGAGTTTTTATGGCTAATGTTCGAGTTTTTCTAACCAATTTGTGGGTTTTATAGCTAATTTTTGGATTTTTATGGCTATTGTTTGAGTTTTTATAGCTAATTTTTGGGATTTTCTAACAATTTTTGGGTTTTTTGGCTAATTTCTGAGTTTTTCTAGCTGATTGTTGGGTTTTTGTGGCTAATTTCTGAGTTCTTCTAGCTAATTTTTGAGTTTTTCCAGCTGATTTCTGAGTTTTTCTAGCTAATTTTCAGTTTCTCTAGCTAATTTTTAGGTTTTATGGCTAATTTTTGATTATAGCCATAAAAACTCAAAAATTAGCCATAAAAACCCAAAAAATTAGCTATAAAAACCCAGAAATTATCTATAAAACCCAAAAATTAGCCATAAAAACCCAAAAATTTATGGGTTTCATAGCTAATTTTTGGGTTTTATAGATATTTTTTGGGTTTTTATAGCTCTTTTTTGGGTTTTTCTAGCAATTTTTGGGTTTTATAGCTATTTTTTTAGTTTTTATTGCTATTTTTTGGGTTTTTATTGCTAATTTTTTAGTTTTCTAGCAGTTTTTGGGTTTTTATGGCAAATTTTTCAGTTTCTATGGCTAATTTTTGAGTTTTCATGGCTAATTTTTGAGTTTTTCCAACTAATTTTTGGGTTCTATTGCTAATTTATGGGTTTCATAGCTAATTTTCGAGTTTTTCTGGCTAATTTTCGGGTTTTTTTGGCTAATTTTTGAGTTTTTCTAGCTAATTTTTGGGTTTTATAGCTATTTTTTCAGTTTTTTCAGCTAATTTTTGGGTTTTGATGCTAGTTTCTGATTTTTTCTAGCTAATTTTTGAGTTTTTATGGCTAATTTTCGAGTTCTTCTGGCTAATTTTTGGGTTTTCTGGCTGATTTTTGAGTTTTTATGGCTAATTTTTGGGTTTTTCTCGCTAAATTTTGATTTTTTGTGGCTAATTTTTTAGTTTTTATGGCTAATTTTCAAGTTTTTCTAGCTAATTTCTGGGTTTTATAGCTATTTTTTGAGTTTTTATAGCTAATACTTGGGTTTTTTTGACAAATTTAAGGTTTTGTGGCTGATTTTTATGTTTTTATAGCTAATTTCTGAGTTTTTCTAGCTAATTTTCGAGGTTTTCTGGCAAATTCTTGGGTTTTATAGCTAATTTTTGGGTTTCTTTAGCTAATTTTTGGGTTTTTGGCTAATATTTGAGTTTTCCTAGCTAATTTTCGGGTTGTATAGCTAATTTTCAGGTTTTATAGCTAATTTTTGGGTTTTTATAGCTACGTTCTGGGTTTTCATCGCTAATTTCGAGATTTTCTGGCTAATTTTTGGGTTTTATGGCTAATTGTTCGTTTTTATGGCTAATATTTGGTTTTTTATGGTTAATTTTTGGGTTCTTGTGGCAAATTTTTGAGTTTTTATGGCTAATTTTTGAGTTTTACCAGCTGATTTGTGGGTTTTATAGCTAATTTCTGGTTTTTTATGGCTAATTTTTGAGTTTTGTGGCTGATTTTTGGGTTTTTGAGACTAATTTTAGAGTTTTCCTAGCTAATTTGAGGGTTTTATAGATAATTTTTGAGTTTTTCAAGCTAATTTTTGGGTTGTATAGCTAATTTTTTGGGATTTCTAGCTAATTTTCGAGTTTTTCTGGCTATTTTTTGGGTTTTATGGATAATTGTTTGTTTTTATGGCTAATATTTGGGTTTTTATGGCGAATTTTTGGGTTTTTGTGGCTAATTTTTGAGTTTTTATGGCTAATTTTTGAGTTTTCCCAGCTGATTTGTGGGTTTCATAGCTAATTTTTGGGTTTTTATGGCTAATTTTTGGGTTTTTATGGCTAATTTTTGGGTTTTGTGGCTAATTTTTGGGTTTTGTGGCTAATTTTTGGGTTTTTATGGCCATTTTTTGGATTTTTATGGCTAATTTTCGAGTTCTTCTGCCTAATTTTTGGGTTTTATGGCCAATTTTTGGGTTGTTATGGCTAATTTTTGGCTTTTGTGGCTAATTTCTGAGTTTTTCTAGCTAATTTTGGGTTTTTTGGCTAATTTCTGAGTTTTCATGGCTAATTTTCGAGTTCTTCTGGCTACCTTTTGGGTTTTATGGCTAATTTTTGGGTTTTTATGGCTAATTTTTGGGTTCTTCTAGCTAATTTTGGGTTTTATAGCTATTTTTCGAGTTTTTATAGCTAATTTTTGGATTTTTCTGACAATTTTTGGGTTTTGTGACTAATTTCCGAGTTTTTCTAGCTAATTTTCGAGTTTTTCTTGCTAATTTTTGGGTTTAATGGCTGATTTTTAAGTTTTTATGGCTAATTTTTGAATTTTTCTAGCGAATTTTTGGGTTTTTCTAGCTAGTTTTTGGGTTTTATGGCTAATATTTGGGTTTTTATGGCTAATTTTCGGGTTTGTCTACGAATTTTTATGTTTTTGTGGCTAATTTCTGAGTTTTTCTAGCTAATTTTTAGAGTTTTTCCAGCTATAAAAACTATAAAAAATTCAAAGAATAAAGAATAAAACTCATAAATTAGCTAGAAAATCTCAAAATTTAGCCAAAAAATCCAAAAATTAACTGAAAAAACTGAAAAATTGGGTATAAAAACACGAAAATTGCTAGAAAACTCGAAAATTAGGTAGAAAAACTCGAAAATTAGCCATAAAAATCAAAATTTGCCAGAAAAACTCGAAAATTAGCTAGAAAACTCAAAAATTAGATAGAAAAACTCAAAAAATAAGTCATGAAAACCCAAAAATTAGCTAGAAAAACCCAAAAATTAGCTATAAAACCCAAAAAATAGCCATAAAAAACCCAAAAATTAGCGAGAAGAACTCGAAAATTTGCCATATAAACCCAAAAATTGCTGGAAAAACCCAAAAATTAGCTATAAAAACCCAAAAAATAGCTATAAAACCTAAAAATTTATGGGTTCCATAGCTAATCTTTGGAATTTTATAGCTAATTTTTGGGTTTTCATGGCTAATTTTTGAGTTTTTCTAGCTAATTTTTGAGTTTGCCTAGCTAATGTTTGAGTTTTCTAGCTAATTTTTGGGTTTCTATAGCTAATTTTTGAGTTTTTCTAGCTGATTGTTGGGTTTTTGTGGCTAATTTCTGAGTTTTTTAGCTGATTTTCGAGTTTTTCTAGCTGGTTCTTGAGTTTTTCCAGCTAATTGTTGGGTTTTATGGCTGGATTTTGAGTTTTTCTAGCTAATTTTCGAGTTTGTCTGGCTAATTTTTGGTTGTTTTTGGCTAATTTTCGAGTTTTTCTAGCTAATGTTTGGGTTGTATAGCTAATTTTCGGGTTTTTATAGCTAATTTTTGGGTTTTTATAGCTAATGTTTGAGTTTTTGTGGCTAATTTTTAAGTTTCTCTAGCTAATTTTCGGGTACTATGGCTAGTTTTTGTGTTTCCATCGCTGATTTTTGAGTTTTTCAAGCTAATTTTTGGGTTGTATAGCTAATTTTTTGGTTTTTCTAGCTAATTTTTGAGTTTTTATAGCTAATTTTCAGGTTTTATAGCTAATTTTTGGGTTTTTATAGCTACGTTCTGGGTTTTCATCGCTAATTTCGAGATTTTCTGGCTAATTTTTGGGTTTTATGGCTAATTGTTCGTTTTTATGGCTAATATTTGGGTTTTTATGGTTAATTCTTGGGTTCTTGTGGCAAATTTTTGAGTTTTTATGGCTAATTTTTGAGTTTTACCAGCTGATATGTGGGTTTTATGGCTAATTTCTTGTTTTTTATGGCTAATTTTTGAGTTTTGTGGCTGATTTTTGGGTTTTTGAGACTAATTTTCGAGTTTTCCTAGCTAATTTGAGGGTTTTATAGATAATTTTTGAGTTTTTCAAGCTAATTTTTGGGTTGTATAGCTAATTTTTTGGGATTTCTAGCTAATTTTCGAGTTTTTCTGGCTATTTTTTGGGTTTTATGGATAATTGTTTGTTTTTATGGCTAATATTTGGGTTTTTATGGTAAATTTTTGGGTTTTTGTGGCTAATTTTTGAGTTTTTATGGCTAATTTTTGGGTTTTGTGGCTAATTTTTGGGTTTTGTGGCTAATTTTTGGGTTTTTATGGCCAGTTTTTGGATTTTTATGGCTAATTTTCGAGTTCTTCTGCCTAATTTTTGGGATTTATGGCCAATTTTTGGGTTGTTATGGCTAATTTTTGGCTTTTGTGGCTAATTTCTGAGTTTTTCTAGCTAATTGTTGGGTTTTTTGGCTAATTTCTGAGTTTTCATGGCTAATTTTCGAGTTCTTCTGGCTACCTTTTGAGTTTTATGGCTAATTTTTGGGTTTTTATGGCTAATTTTTGGGTTCTTCTAGCTAATTTTGGGTTTTATAGCTATTTTTTGAGTTTTTATAGCTAATTTTTGGATTTTTCTGACAATTTTTGGGTTTTGTGACTAATTTCCGAGTTTTTCTAGCTAATTTTCGAGTTTTTCTTGCTAATTTTTGGGTTTAATGGCTGATTTTTAAGTTTTTATGGCTAATTTTTGAATTTTTCTAGCGAATTTTTGGGTTTTTCTAGCTAGTCTTTGGGTTTTATGGCAAATATTTGGGTTTTTATGGCTAATTTTCGGGTTTTTCTACGAATTTTTATGTTTTTGTGGCTAATTTCTGAGTTTTTCTAGCTAATTTTTAGAGTTTTTCCAGCTATGAAAACTATAAAAAATTCAAAGAATAAAGAATAAAACTCATAAATTAGCTAGAAAATCTCAAAATTTAGCCAAAAAATCCAAAAATTAACTGAAAAAACTGAAAAATTGGGTATAAAAACACGAAAATTGCTAGAAAACTCGAAAATTAGGTAGAAAAACTCGAAAATTAGCTAGAAAACTCAAAAATTAGATAGAAAAACCCAAAAAATAAGCCATGAAAACCCAAAAATTAGCTAGAAAAACCCAAAAATTAGCTATAAAACCCAAAAAATAGCCATAAAAAACCCAAAAATTAGCCAGAAGAACTCGAAAATTTGCCATATAAACCCAAAAATTGCTGGAAAAACCCAAAAATTAGCTATAAAAACCCAAAAAATAGCTATAAAACCTAAAAACTTATGGGTTCCATAGCTAATCTTTGGAATTTTATAGCTAATTTTTGGGTTTTCATGGCTAATTTTTGAGTTTTTCTAGCTAATTTTTGAGTTTGCCTAGCTAATGTTTGAGTTTTCTAGCTAATTTTTGGGTTTCTATGGCTAATTTTTGAGTTTTTCTAGCTGATTGTTGGGTTTTTGTGGCTAATTTCTGAGTTTTTTAGCTGATTTTCGAGTTTTTCTAGCTGGTTCTTGAGTTTTTCCAGCTAATTGTTGGGTTTTATGGCTGGATTTTGAGTTTTTCTAGCTAATTTTCGAGTTTGTCTGGCTAATTTTTGGTTGTTTTTGGCTAATTTTCGAGTTTTTCTAGCTAATGTTTGGGTTGTATAGCTAATTTTCGGGTTTTTATAGCTAATTTTTGGGTTTTTATAGCTAATGTTTGAGTTTTTGTGGCTAATTTTTAAGTTTCTCTAGCTAATTTTCGGGTACTATGGCTAGTTTTTGTGTTTCCATCGCTGATTTTTGAGTTTTTCAAGCTAACTTTTGGGTTGTATAGCTAATTTTTTGGTTTTTCTAGCTAATTTTCGAGTTTTTCTGGCTAATTTTTGGGTTTTATGGCTAATTGTTTGTTTTTATGGCTAATATTTAGGTTTTTATGGCTAATTTTTGGAGTTTTTCTAGCTGATTTGTGGGTTTTATAGCAAATTTTTTGGTTTTTCTGGCTAATTTGTGGGTTTTGTGGCTGATTTTTGGGTTTTTGAGACTAATTTTCGAGTTTTCCCAGCTAATTTGAGGGTTTTATAGATAATTTTTGAGTTTTTCAAGCTAATTTTTGGGTTGTATAGCTAATTTTTTGGGATTTCTAGCTAATTTTCGAGTTTTTCTGGCTATTTTTTGGGTTTTATGGATAATTGTTTGTTTTTATGGCTAATATTTGGGTTTTTATGGTGAATTTTTGGGTTTTTGTGGCTAATTTTTGAGTTTTTATGGCTAATTTTTGAGTTTTCCCAGCTGATTTGTGAGTTTTATAGCTAATTTTTGGGTTTTTATGGCTAATTTTTGGGTTTTTATGGCTAATTTTTGGGTTTTGTGGCTAATTTTTGGGTTTTTATGGCCAGTTTTTGGATTTTTATGGCTAATTTTCGAGTTCTTCGGCCTAATTTTTTGGTTTTATGGCCAATTTTTGGGTTGTTATGGCTAATTTTTGGCTTTTGTGGCTAATTGTTGGGTTTTTTTGGCTAATTTCTGAGTTTTCATGGCTAATTTTCGAGTTCTTCTGGCTACCTTTTGGGTTTTATGGCTAATTTTTGGGTTTTTATGGCTAATTTTTGGGTTCTTCTAGCTAATTTTGAGTTTTATAGCTATTTTTTGAGTTTTTATAGCTACTTTTTAAATTTTTCTGACAATTTTTGGGTTTTGTGACTAATTTCAGAGTTTTTCTAGCTAATTTTCGAGTTTTACTTGCTAATTTTTGGGTTTAATGGCTGATTTTTAAGTTTTTATGGCTAATTTTTGAATTTTTCTAGCGAATTTTTGGGTTTTTCTAGGTAATTTTTGGGTTTTATGGCTAATATTTGGGTTTTTATGGCTAATTTTCGGGGTTTTCTACGAATTTTTATGTTTTTGTGGCTAATTTCTGAGTTTTTCTAGCTAATTTTTAGAGTTTTTCTAGCTATAAAAACTATAAAAACTCAAAGAATAGCTATAAAACTCATAAATTAGCTAGAAAAACTCAAAATTTAGCCAAAAAATCCAAAAATTAACTGAAAAAACTAAAAAATTAGGTATACAAACACGAAAATTGCTAGAAAACTCGAAAATTAGGTAGAAAAACTCGAAAATTAGCCATAAAAATCCAAAAATTTGCCAGAAAAACTCGAAAATTAGCTAGAAAACTCAAAAATTAGATAGAAAAACCCAAAAAATAAGCCATGAAAACCCAAAAATTAGCTAGAAAAACCCAAAAATTAGCTATAAAACCCAAAAAATAGCCATAAAAAACCCAAAAATTAGCGAGAAGAACTCGAAAATTTGCCATAAAAACCCAAAAATTGCTGGAAAAACCCGAAAATTAGCTATAAAAACCCAAAAAATAGCTATAAAACCTAAAAACTTATGGGTTCCATAGCTAATCTTTGGAATTTTATAGCTAATTTTTGGGTTTTCATGGCTAATTTTTTAGTTTTTCTAGCTAATTTTTGAGTTTGCCTAGCTAATGTTTGAGTTTTCTAGCTAATTTTTGGGTTTCTATAGCTAATTTTTGAGTTTTTCTAGCTGATTGTTGGGTTTTTGTGGCTAATTTCTGAGTTTTTCAGCTGATTTTCGAGTTTTTCTAGCTGGTTCTTGAGTTTTTCCAGCTAATTGTTAGGTTTTATGGCTGGATTTTGAGTTTTTCTAGCTACTTTTCGAGTTTGTCTGGCTAATTTTCGGGTTTTTTTGGCTAATTTTCGAGTTTTTCTAGCTAATGTTTGGGTTGTATAGCTAATTTTCGGGTTTTTATAGCTAATGTTTGAGTTTTTGTGGCTAATTTTTGAGTTCCTCTAGCTAATTTTCGGGTACTATGGCTAGTTTTTGTGTTTCCATCGCTGATTTTTGAGTTTTTCTAGCTAATTTTCGAGTTTTTCTGGCTAATTTCCGGGTTTTTCTAGCTAATTTTTGGGTTTTTATTGCTGATTTTTGGGTTTTTATGGCTAATTTTTGGGTTTTATAGGTATTTCACGAGTTTCTATAGCTAATTTTTAAGTTTTTCTAGCTGATTGTTGGGTTTTTGTGGCTAATTTCTGAGTTTTTTAGCTGATTTTCCAGTTTTTCTAGCTAATTCTTCAGTTTTTCCAGCTAATTGTTGGGTTTTATGGCTAATTTTTGGAGTTTTTCTAGCTGATTTGTGGGTTTTATAGCTAATTTTTGGGTTTTTCTGGCTAATTTGTGGGTTTTCTGGCTAATTTGTGGGTTTTGTGGCTAATTTTTGGGGTTTTATGGCTAATTTTTGGGTTTTTGTGACTAATTTTTGAGTTTTTATGGCTAATTTTCGAGTTTTTCCAGCTAATTTGAGGATTTTATAGCTAATGTTTGGGTTTTGTGACTAATTTCCGAGTTTTTCTAGCTAATTTTCGAGCTTTTCTTGCTAATTTTTGGGTTGAATGGCTAATTTTCAAGTTTTTATGGCTAATTTTTGAATTTTTCTAGCGAATTTCTGCGTTTTCCTAGCTAATTTTTGGGTTTTATGGCTAATATTTGGGTTTTATGGCTATTTTTTGAGTTTTTATGGCTAATGTTCGAGTTTTTCTAACCAATTTGTGGGTTTTATAGCTAATTTTTGGATTTTTATGGCTATTGTTTGAGTTTTTATAGCTAATTTTTGGGATTTTCTAACAATTTTTGGGTTTTTTGGCTAATTTCTGAGTTTTTCTAGCTGATTGTTGGGTTTTTGTGGCTAATTTCTGAGTTCTTCTAGCTAATTTTTGAGTTTTTCCAGCTGATTTCTGAGTTTTTCTAGCTAATTTTCAGTTTCTCTAGCTAATTTTTAGGTTTTATGGCTAATTTTTGATTATAGCCATAAAAACTCAAAAATTAGCCATAAAAACCCAAAAAATTAGCTATAAAAACCCAGAAATTATCTATAAAACCCAAAAATTAGCCATAAAAACCCAAAAATTTATGGGTTTCATAGCTAATTTTTGGGTTTTATAGATATTTTTTGGGTTTTTATAGCTCTTTTTTGGGTTTTTCTAGCAATTTTTGGGTTTTATAGCTATTTTTTTAGTTTTTATTGCTATTTTTTGGGTTTTTATTGCTAATTTTTTAGTTTTCTAGCAGTTTTTGGGTTTTTATGGCAAATTTTTCAGTTTCTATGGCTAATTTTTGAGTTTTCATGGCTAATTTTTGAGTTTTTCCAACTAATTTTTGGGTTCTATTGCTAATTTATGGGTTTCATAGCTAATTTTCGAGTTTTTCTGGCTAATTTTCGGGTTTTTTTGGCTAATTTTTGAGTTTTTCTAGCTAATTTTTGGGTTTTATAGCTATTTTTTCAGTTTTTTCAGCTAATTTTTGGGTTTTGATGCTAGTTTCTGATTTTTTCTAGCTAATTTTTGAGTTTTTATGGCTAATTTTCGAGTTCTTCTGGCTAATTTTTGGGTTTTCTGGCTGATTTTTGAGTTTTTATGGCTAATTTTTGGGTTTTTCTCGCTAAATTTTGATTTTTTGTGGCTAATTTTTTAGTTTTTATGGCTAATTTTCAAGTTTTTCTAGCTAATTTCTGGGTTTTATAGCTATTTTTTGAGTTTTTATAGCTAATACTTGGGTTTTTTTGACAAATTTAAGGTTTTGTGGCTGATTTTTATGTTTTTATAGCTAATTTCTGAGTTTTTCTAGCTAATTTTCGAGGTTTTCTGGCAAATTCTTGGGTTTTATAGCTAATTTTTGGGTTTCTTTAGCTAATTTTTGGGTTTTTGGCTAATATTTGAGTTTTCCTAGCTAATTTTCGGGTTGTATAGCTAATTTTCAGGTTTTATAGCTAATTTTTGGGTTTTTATAGCTACGTTCTGGGTTTTCATCGCTAATTTCGAGATTTTCTGGCTAATTTTTGGGTTTTATGGCTAATTGTTCGTTTTTATGGCTAATATTTGGTTTTTTATGGTTAATTTTTGGGTTCTTGTGGCAAATTTTTGAGTTTTTATGGCTAATTTTTGAGTTTTACCAGCTGATTTGTGGGTTTTATAGCTAATTTCTGGTTTTTTATGGCTAATTTTTGAGTTTTGTGGCTGATTTTTGGGTTTTTGAGACTAATTTTAGAGTTTTCCTAGCTAATTTGAGGGTTTTATAGATAATTTTTGAGTTTTTCAAGCTAATTTTTGGGTTGTATAGCTAATTTTTTGGGATTTCTAGCTAATTTTCGAGTTTTTCTGGCTATTTTTTGGGTTTTATGGATAATTGTTTGTTTTTATGGCTAATATTTGGGTTTTTATGGCGAATTTTTGGGTTTTTGTGGCTAATTTTTGAGTTTTTATGGCTAATTTTTGAGTTTTCCCAGCTGATTTGTGGGTTTCATAGCTAATTTTTGGGTTTTTATGGCTAATTTTTGGGTTTTTATGGCTAATTTTTGGGTTTTGTGGCTAATTTTTGGGTTTTGTGGCTAATTTTTGGGTTTTTATGGCCATTTTTTGGATTTTTATGGCTAATTTTCGAGTTCTTCTGCCTAATTTTTGGGTTTTATGGCCAATTTTTGGGTTGTTATGGCTAATTTTTGGCTTTTGTGGCTAATTTCTGAGTTTTTCTAGCTAATTTTGGGTTTTTTGGCTAATTTCTGAGTTTTCATGGCTAATTTTCGAGTTCTTCTGGCTACCTTTTGGGTTTTATGGCTAATTTTTGGGTTTTTATGGCTAATTTTTGGGTTCTTCTAGCTAATTTTGGGTTTTATAGCTATTTTTCGAGTTTTTATAGCTAATTTTTGGATTTTTCTGACAATTTTTGGGTTTTGTGACTAATTTCCGAGTTTTTCTAGCTAATTTTCGAGTTTTTCTTGCTAATTTTTGGGTTTAATGGCTGATTTTTAAGTTTTTATGGCTAATTTTTGAATTTTTCTAGCGAATTTTTGGGTTTTTCTAGCTAGTTTTTGGGTTTTATGGCTAATATTTGGGTTTTTATGGCTAATTTTCGGGTTTGTCTACGAATTTTTATGTTTTTGTGGCTAATTTCTGAGTTTTTCTAGCTAATTTTTAGAGTTTTTCCAGCTATAAAAACTATAAAAAATTCAAAGAATAAAGAATAAAACTCATAAATTAGCTAGAAAATCTCAAAATTTAGCCAAAAAATCCAAAAATTAACTGAAAAAACTGAAAAATTGGGTATAAAAACACGAAAATTGCTAGAAAACTCGAAAATTAGGTAGAAAAACTCGAAAATTAGCCATAAAAATCAAAATTTGCCAGAAAAACTCGAAAATTAGCTAGAAAACTCAAAAATTAGATAGAAAAACTCAAAAAATAAGTCATGAAAACCCAAAAATTAGCTAGAAAAACCCAAAAATTAGCTATAAAACCCAAAAAATAGCCATAAAAAACCCAAAAATTAGCGAGAAGAACTCGAAAATTTGCCATATAAACCCAAAAATTGCTGGAAAAACCCAAAAATTAGCTATAAAAACCCAAAAAATAGCTATAAAACCTAAAAATTTATGGGTTCCATAGCTAATCTTTGGAATTTTATAGCTAATTTTTGGGTTTTCATGGCTAATTTTTGAGTTTTTCTAGCTAATTTTTGAGTTTGCCTAGCTAATGTTTGAGTTTTCTAGCTAATTTTTGGGTTTCTATAGCTAATTTTTGAGTTTTTCTAGCTGATTGTTGGGTTTTTGTGGCTAATTTCTGAGTTTTTTAGCTGATTTTCGAGTTTTTCTAGCTGGTTCTTGAGTTTTTCCAGCTAATTGTTGGGTTTTATGGCTGGATTTTGAGTTTTTCTAGCTAATTTTCGAGTTTGTCTGGCTAATTTTTGGTTGTTTTTGGCTAATTTTCGAGTTTTTCTAGCTAATGTTTGGGTTGTATAGCTAATTTTCGGGTTTTTATAGCTAATTTTTGGGTTTTTATAGCTAATGTTTGAGTTTTTGTGGCTAATTTTTAAGTTTCTCTAGCTAATTTTCGGGTACTATGGCTAGTTTTTGTGTTTCCATCGCTGATTTTTGAGTTTTTCAAGCTAATTTTTGGGTTGTATAGCTAATTTTTTGGTTTTTCTAGCTAATTTTTGAGTTTTTATAGCTAATTTTCAGGTTTTATAGCTAATTTTTGGGTTTTTATAGCTACGTTCTGGGTTTTCATCGCTAATTTCGAGATTTTCTGGCTAATTTTTGGGTTTTATGGCTAATTGTTCGTTTTTATGGCTAATATTTGGGTTTTTATGGTTAATTCTTGGGTTCTTGTGGCAAATTTTTGAGTTTTTATGGCTAATTTTTGAGTTTTACCAGCTGATATGTGGGTTTTATGGCTAATTTCTTGTTTTTTATGGCTAATTTTTGAGTTTTGTGGCTGATTTTTGGGTTTTTGAGACTAATTTTCGAGTTTTCCTAGCTAATTTGAGGGTTTTATAGATAATTTTTGAGTTTTTCAAGCTAATTTTTGGGTTGTATAGCTAATTTTTTGGGATTTCTAGCTAATTTTCGAGTTTTTCTGGCTATTTT
>NW_026614207.1:0-12790 GCF_026230105.1 Diorhabda sublineata
AAAAGTCGAGTTTCGGCAAAAGAAATGTCACATTTTCGGTATTTTTCCACATATCATTGACGTTTGCAAATTTGATGGTACACCCTGTGAAACTGGAAATTTTGCTCAAGATCCAAACCCCTGTCACGCATCTGGACTATTTTCATGTACTGAAAGAACTGTACAACGTCTCCGTCACTGGTTTTTAAGTACTGTATTACCATTATAAATAAAGTTTTTTTTTTTTAAAAAATATGGGTTTTATTGAAACACTCTGTATATTCATCAACTTTTATATTACCTGAAGATTGGAATTTTCGTTTTACAATTTTCAAAATAATTTTTAAAATTAAAACAAATACAGCCACTAATATTACACATGACATAGCAAAAACAGAATTAATTTCATTTTTTATATCCCCTTCTGTTCTGTTGAACATGGTGTAGTTTGAATACGTCTTAACGGATAAGTAGTTTGCGGCAGTCTACGGGCCAACTGTTGGACCTCTTCAGGCACCCAGTGAAGACTGCTCCACGTCACTTTCTTATCAAATAAACTAAGATTCTGCATTTGTTTCATAACCTCACTTTTATCTCCATAGAAAGCAATATCTTTCTTTAATTCACCAATGCTATTAATAAACTCTTCAATTCGACGTCTGTACTCTTCTGAAGACTTATTACGAAAGAGAACATTCTCATACGTAGACACGTTTGATGGTCGTTTGACGCAGCACTTGACGTTTGACTTAACGATGTGACGTTTGACATAACGACGTGACGTTTGACGTAACGATGTGACGTTTGACGCAACGACAAGAGAGATATATTTCATGAATATTGTTTTTACTGCTATTACATACAGATATATTGGAAACTAACAAAAACACAAGAATTTTAAAAATAATTTTATTATAAGAAAACGACAATATTCTACATTTATGAGAGAGATACATTCCATGAATATTGTTTTTACTGCTTTTTCTTAAATAAAAGCTCACATTATCGCTGAAACTCTTTATTACTCTCGTGACTGTCATAGTATAACACTTATACATGAAGGATGACATCACAATGACCAGTGGAAAGAAAAAAAAAATAAAAATACATTTCTAATAAAGCCCTGTTGGGCACAGACTTATGTCTAACACTAACAACGCTCATATAAATCACCTAAAACGCATACTAAAAAACTATGATAAAACAGATATTTTGATGTGGCATTATGAACCGCCACCGTTCATAATACCGCAAAAACACAGGAATAATTTTATAATGAAAAAACGATAATATTCTACATTTATGAAAGAGAGAGAGAGAAAGAGAGAGAGAGAGGTACATTCCATGAATATTGTTTTTACTGCATAGCGGCCTCAAAAGTATCAATGTCACTGTCTATATCAGAATCATCAAAACGATTATTTCTAGGCATCTCATGTAAATTATTAATACAGGACTCATGTGATTTTATCATGAATAAGACTTTGTTAAAACAACTCTGACACCAATAGGACATTTCTTGATATACACATTCAACAATATCGTCACCATCAAATACTTCATGACAGTGATCATAATTAACAAAAATGTTCTTTTTTAAATATTTATGGACCGTTCTAAATACAAAATAACATGATTTACAAACATTTATACGATATTGTGGAAGCCAATATCCACTAGACCATACGCAGTAAGTAGATTCTTCAAAAATATCTCCCCAATTTGTTTTACTTAATATAGTGTTTCTTAAATATAACGGTATTTCTTTATTATAGTCAATATATTCTATTCCAATGGATGAAGAATTTGGATTACTCTCAGCCTCTTTTATCATCGCATTCCATTTGTAAACAGGAAATTTTTTCACAATTTTTTCGGTCAATTTCCGAGGAAGAGGGGATTGCTCTGCGAAATCGGCTGCTGACATTAAACTTAAACACGCACAAACACGTTTTAACCCATTAAATTTTTATTTTTATTTTTTTCCCAAAAAATATCAAATTTTATGATTTTGGGACTAAAAAAATATCAACATTAATATTGTCTCTCTAGAAGTAATTGTACAAAAGACCATACCCATATGGGACCGCTAGGCGCTTTCCGTGAATTTTTATGTTAAATTCAAAATTCTTTAAGAAAAGTTCAACTCTTATTTATTCAACACTCAACACTCTAATATAGCCCCGCATCACGTTTACTGCACATTGTTCTTCCTTTGCTCGAACAACCAGTACTGGCACACCTTCTTTTGCATCCAGAAACATGTTGGATATAATGGTGTAAGCCATCATATCTCACGTCGCTACCAACTCTTGAGTCGCTTGCAACTGCCGTAGCTACTTTTCAGTGGTTTCTTATATTTTGTAAGATATGTCTGTAAAAATCAAATTTTATTATATTTTCTAAAAGACTAAGACAGATCTACCTGCACTATACTTCTTCTAAACTCGAGTTGGTTGATGTTTCTCCCAGTTTTTCTGTACAGCGTCCATACGTTCTGTATTGTAACATCCATCATATAAGTAAAGATAGGCCAGTACCACTTTTTTCCACGGACGCCGATGCGTTAACTGAAATTAGTATGAAGTTGATTCTAAGTGTTTAGACAGTTTATATGTATCGTACCAAGATACGTTATTATCCATCAAATCGGTTCCACCCATATTTTTGTTGTATTGTAGAACACGGTCTGGTTTAGACACAGATATGTTTTTTTGATCTTTCCTAGAAAATCTTTCGACAGGTTTTATTGGTGCCACACCGAAATTAGTGCTCACCAATGTCACAACGCTGTTGTCCATCCATCTTACGTATGAAATCCCGCATATTCTTCCCAAAGCCGAGCTAATAACGCCTCTAGCTCTTTTTGAAAATGTCTTCTTGTCTTCAATTGGACAATCTCGCGGAATTCTATTGTCCCTAATTGTTCCCGTTCCAATATAGCCATTGTTATTCAAACTATTCAAAATATTGGTACCAGAAAAGAGATTGTCGAAAAAAAAAATTATAACGACGAAATTTTTTCACGCCTAATTCGTCAATCATTTAAACAAGTGGTGTTGCAGCTTTGCCAAAGAGTTCTTCGTATTTTTTAATGGCTTTTGGATTCTTTCCTTGATAAATTTCGAAATTTATCAGGTAACCACTAGGTGTTGAGGCTCCACGCTCCACCATAACCAAATCGCACAGGTTTTCTTCTTATAAATTGTTTGCACCCGTGCCGGCCGTAGTAATTTATCATTGACTCATCGGCGTCGTAACAAAGATTTTGTTCTGGTACAAAATGTTGAATAAATTTTTGTTTTAGAGCGTCTGTCAATAAACGTAACTTATTAATTTTGTCGGATATGTCTATAGTGTTATTATTTGCGAAATGTAAATGTAAAAAGGCAAAATTGCAAAAATCTGTCCCTTCGCATAGCGTCGCAAACAAGCTCGTTCCTCATATCTTTGGCTGTTTCCCAATAGTTTCTTTTGGAAGGTAAAGGATTATATCCACTGAGTATAAGAATTTTAATGAAAACCTTAAATTCTTCAATAGAGATATTTAGATTAAGACTGTTTTTGAAAAGGGAGTAATTTTTTGTTTGAAGTGCTATTGCTTCTAGCAACTCATTTGAGAAAAAGAGCTCAAACATTTCAACGCAAGTCAGAGAAGTGTATGCACTGTAGTCACCTGGTAAAAATTCTTCTGAAGAAGGTGTCAAATCTCCAATAGTAAATTCAAAATTTGTTGGGCGCTGGGTCAGAGCAATATTATCAGAAAAATCGGGACTTGAGCTAGTGCTGGGCTGTTGAAAATCGGTTACTTTTGCTGCGAGAAAATTCTCCTTAGTATTCTCCAATTATTCTCTTATTCTCCAATTCTCGTATTATCGGCAAGAACAATTTATGCACCAGCATTTAGTTGTCACCTACAAGATTGTCAACAACACCACCTTCATCTTCATCTCCCGAATCTTCGTCAGATAATACATTGGATTCGGGAGGTACTATGTGAACTGCCGAAACTACTTCGCTATCAGACTCATCATAAGCAATGTCTAATGCCTCTTTCAATGTAATTCCACTAAAAGAGGAAGAAAATATGTTTTGAATCATTATAGTCTTGCGAAACGCCTAGTGGTCCCACATGGGACCACTCATGTTTACAACTAATTTAAAAAAAATTGGAAAAGAAATTTACTAAATAACGATATTAGATACATAGAGTCACACTTTTACTTACTACATATATCTCTGTAACATTTATCACTTGAAAAATATGACTGAAATAATACTTTCACGAATCGGATGTACATTTTTTTCACTAAACAGAAAATCACTCGAGTTTAACACAACCATACAGATTTACTACTAATTCCAAGTAAAATGCATTCAGGTATACGAAGGGTTACGAGTGCCAGCTATGAATAGCTCACAATCCTCTTTTCAAAAAATTGTTCTCAAGGCGATATAAGGGTGATGAAAAGCTAAGTGGTTGCTGGGACCGTATGGTACCGCTAGGCGCTAATGGGTTAAGGAGGTACGCACTATTTTATTTCACAACAGTGTCATAGGAACTGATTTGTGGTTAAGAGAGAGAGAGAGAGATTCGTTGGGTAGAATTTGGAAGGAAGGTTTTTTTTTTGGGTAATTTAGGTATGTTTGCTTAGGCCCTGATATAGGAATTTTTTCCTCTGCAGGGCTGGGTTTGTGGATGTTTTGTTGGGGAATGCTTGCTCGGCTGCTTCTAGCGGGGTTATTATTTTTTTTATCCAAGAATTTTTTATTTATTTATCTTTTTTTTGTGTTTTTTTTTAATATATTTATTATTCCCTATCGTCGGTCATTTGTCTGGAGAATCGGTTCTCCAGGTTGCAGGGAAACCGCAGAAAACCTGCAACTCCGACGATGAATGACAGTGAGGGTGTGTGTTGGGGGTAGGAATTTATCTGATTGATATGGGGGAACTATCGAGGAAATTAAGGAAGGATGAGGAGGGTCTCTTTCGTAACGGAATTACTTGATTCGATGGATCGAATCAATGAGCGGGCTTGGAGGTCATTTAGGCGGCTTGGAATGTGGGTTATGTCAGTATTGACATAAATGGTGTTGCTAGGGTTACACCTACACTTTTTCAGTGTTTGGTTTTTGGGTGAAGGCTGTATCCTGGGGGGCTTTCGGAGTTTCAATCCTTTTCGGGCAGCGGGGGTGGAAGGCGGGGTGAGATCCACCGCAATTTTTACAAGTAGGGGAGTTAGCTTTTGGGCATTTTTCTGGCTTGTGACCAGAAGCACCACAGGTTGGACAAATGGGTTTGGCATTGCATGTGTCTGCGGAGTGGCCGGTAGATGAACAACGGTTGCAATATTTGGGGACTGCGGGTATGGTGTTTGAATTTGAGGCTTCGCAGTAGTGCGAAAGCCCGTAGAAGTTTATCCCTTGGTTAGGGCGTGATGGTAGGCTGTTTCGGAATCTGTAGTGATTCGAAACATGGATGTGGGTTTATTTGTGGATCTAGCTATTATCCTCCAAGTTTTCATGACGGGGAATTTTAGTATAGAGAGAATCTCCAGGAACTCTCCTTCGGTATAAGATTGGTCTACATTCTTGCAGACCAGAGAGAAGATAGTTTTTCTGGTTTTAGTAGTTGGGGGTCTTTGGACTCGTTGTGGAGAGTTAATCGGAATAACGACGATTTTCTCGTCGCCTATGGCGTAACGGATTTTCCTTGCCAACGTTTCGTGATGAAACGTGGAAGGAATTTTGAGGAGGGCGGTTCCATTGGGGTTAGCTTTGAGAAAGCGCATTTGTCCCCTCAATAGCTCTTACGTATTGAAGAGATTGTAGAGCTCTCTCTGTGAGGTATATTTTTTTTGGAGATTTCTAAGGTTGGGGGTTTGAAGTGGAGGACATTGAGCGGAGGTGTGAGATTGAGATTGTTGTTGGGTGATGGCTTAGGATTGTTGGGGGGATCTGGGTTTGAGTTGGTGTTTGGGGTTTAATGGAATTTTGGGTAATTTGTTTAAGCTTTTGGCTTTTGGATATTGGGATTGATTTCGAAATTAGGGAGGGAATATTTGTTTTGGGGATAGCGCCTAGTCGGGTATAATCAACCTGCTGGGATTTAGAGCTGGCTGATTTCTGCGAGACCCTAGATGCATAGGAATACGCAGATGGTGCTGGTGAGGAGCTTCTGCTATTCTCAAGTGATTTACGTTCGATATAATCCATGGCATTACGAATTTGGTTAAATTGTTGTGGACTGAACCGCGAGAAGTCTGCGACTAGTTCTGAGAAGGTTTTCTCCTCAGGAAGAGAATTGGGGTTGGTCGGGAGTGGTGGGAATTCGTCGACGGTGGATACGGGTTTGTATAGGGGAACGGGCTACTCGGAGCATTTTCAAAAGGGAAATGGGTAAAATTAGAGAGATCGATAGAGTCGAGATCAAGTGAGAATAAGGAATAGGGATTTCGAAAATTGAATTCCTTTGTTAGTACCTAACAAGAGAGTTGGCTATCAAAGCCGACAGCGGACTCACTGCCGGAGGGAGTTTCCTCCCCGGTTAAAGAATTCCTGCCCCTTTTGATTGCCTGTTAGTGTTTTATGAAAATGAAATAATATTCACCTGAAACTGGCTGATCCTAGGACTCACGTTGGTTCTTGAAACACTTGCCCCCGAAAGGGTTTATTTCATTATATAAAAAAAGCCCCGAAAAGGGCAGATAGGTGGAGCAACTAAGCCCCGAAAGGGGCATTTTCGCAACGGTACACGCTAATATGACGACTTTCTTTGTCAGCGAGAGTTTGAATCGCAGTAGGCGACACTGCGTTTACCGATGTGTTTTCTAATGAAACAGTGACCGATTATACAGTAGTTCTTGAATCCGTACGTGCGACCTTCTCGTAGCGCTCTAAGAAAGCAACTGACTTGTGGTTGCGAAACTAGCCTTCTTATATTTTTCAATTACTGCTATCTAGAAGTGAGTGGAAGACACCAGAACTTTCTCGAACCATCGAGATTATTCTGTACGTGCTATTAGCGCCATCTGTTAGTGTTAGAAGGTACTACCTATTTCCGCTTGTGTCCACCAGGTGTCGTGTCACATTACTCGTCATGGTTCGTACTCTACGACTAATCCAGAAATTACAGATAATGACAGGAAAATTAATAATATGCAGTGTTAACGTTAAATTTAGTCCGATTTACAACCTTTTTTAAACGTTGCGTCCTTTTTCGGACTTTCTTTTTCATCAGTGGACTATTTCACTTTTTACCACCGGCAACAATGATGATATGGTTTTGGCCATCGGAACTTACTGGAGTAATCAGTAAGGCCCTAAGGCTGGAAAGTTTGGAGATCCCTGGTATAAAGGATTGTGTGTGAATAATTGCCTGATCACAGGTACTTTTAGATGTGGTTGAAGAAGACATAAACCAAAAAAAATTCTAAACTATCTTTCTGAAATCGGTTTGAACTCGCAAAACCTACTATGACGAGTTTTGAGACGATTTCTGTAGTACAGATATTTTCCATAATTATTAGTGCTTGTCAGCATAAAATCCATAATGTTATAGTCCCATATCTGTTCAAAAACATTGATTGACGACATATGTTCTATACCATCAATTTTTACACCAGATTGGGTTACATTAAATTGAAAATTGGAGATATTAGAAGTTACCTCTTCCCAATTATCATTCTCGTTCATGTCTTGTTCTGATATTTGATTTTCCTCTAAAGCTAATTACTTATCGTTTTGAACACTTCTACTTCGATGGTTCTTCCGTGACTATTGTTGCTAGATGATGCAGAAGGTATATAGCATCACCGCCAAACTCTATTACACTAAGGTTATTTAAATCAGTTTTCTCATTGAATCTTCCCCATTAGCATTGCAAATGGGAACCCTGATATGCAAATCAATTAATGCAGCATATTAGAAATCCAAAGAGATATCAAGTCGCTTCTTTTAAAAATCTTAGACGTGATGACAACAATCAAAATGAAGGATATCTACTAGTCACCTCTGGAATCATTTTGAAATTCGTTATTTTGAAAATGTATTCTGCCGTTCTTCAAAGGAGAAAACATCTACTATCCTGGCTAATGCCTCGACAAATATTGAATCACAACTCCTCTGAGGATGAGGAGCAATGGCTGGCAATTGCAATGAGAGGTTGTAATTACTGACTAATTTGGATGTCATGGTTTTACTAAAAAAATTTTAGTCGGGTTACATGTATTCCTGGTAATTTTTGTAAGGAGAATGGTACAAATTTAGAAAATTCCCTTCTTGATAAGTGTAGAAGTGTTCGAATAGATTCTTATATTTTCAACTTTACTTTGGAAATTATTAGTTATAAGAAGCAACCGTGATATGAAAGAGACTTTTTTGTTAATTGTGCAATTTAATACTTCATAATACCGTTCAGATATATTGAATAAAGCTCTGATTAACAAAACTTTCAATGAAACTCTATCTCTTTGAACCTACAACTTTAGCGACTGGCTTGATAATGACATAACTTAAAAATTACCAACCAAATCGAGTATGAACTGTATTACTAACAATAATTTCCAGCATCATTATTAATTCTTCGGCTAATTGATTTTTTATTCTGGCGTACAAAGAATTTTTTCAAGTTGTTATGAAAAGAAGATACTTATTGAAGGATACATCTCCATTGTCGTTTTCTACGTTTCATGTACTTATTGTCATATTAAGACAATTGTATATTAAATAGTTTAAAATAAAAGAAAAAGTTATACAACAAACGTATCCAAACTTTAAGATAACTTTCAGATCAAAATATTTATATAACTTTTTTAAAAACCAAAATATTCGTCTCTGAAAAGACGTTCCAAATATTTGAATCATGTTATAATAATGTTATCCACTTGTTTCCCTACCTTTGAAATTTACGGGAAAACTTGAAATTTTTTTTACGTTTCAACCACAGAGGGTTATTAGCGAGTAAAATTGATGTTTGATATATTTGATCGTTAAAAATACATTCTATACATAGTTTGCAGTCTTCCAAGTAGTTGGTAAGTTTCTTTGAGTATTCTTGAAATAGCTTTTCCGGTGAATATAGTAGTTGATTCATTTTTCGTTCGTTGTCATATTTTAAACAGTCTATTAAGAGGTGTTTTACTGTTAATTCACTATTGCAGATCTCGCACGTTGGTTTGTGATTTCTCGCTAATAGGTAGTCATGTATGATACGAGTATGTCCGATTTTTAGATAGGAGAGGGTCACTTGTTCTATTCTACAGTCGTGATAATTTTCAAGGGTTTTGTAAGGTTCGGATTTGCTTTTCCTTACCATTTTTCTTGAATTTTCTTCTTAAAAAATGCTTAGAAATTGGTATGTACTATATAGTTATTCTTTACTAATTGATCGTTGTTACATTTTTGCTAATCCATCCACTCTTTCTTTTCCCTCTATTCCGGTGTGGGATGAAACCCACATGAAATTAACATTTATATTGTTGTTTGGGCAAGTACGTAGCTCCTTCTTAGTATAAATGACAAGAGTATGGTTGGAATATTGCTGGCAGATTTCCGTTAGTGAACTTTGAGAATCTGTTATTATATGGATATTTTTGGATCCAATTTTCTCAACTTCATTAAGTGCTTCTAGAATGGCAAACAGTTCAGCAGAATGGACAGATGTAATAGGAGAGAGTAAAAAGGATTTCGACAGGTTTGCGGAGTAGAAGGTAGCTTCTATTTCATCTTGATTTTTCGGATCATCTGTGTATACCTTATAAAAGTTGTCGTATTTACCTAAGATTCTTGTTTTATTACGTTTGTTGGTGTGTCTGATTTATTGAGATGGGCAAGTTCTAGATCTGTAGTAGGGAGGGGTATTGTCCATGGGGGATATCATCTATTGATGATATATCATAGATATTTGGAAATTGCAGATTCATACTGGATAGATTTATGTTGATTCTGTGATAGAAAAGAGTAGTACAGTTGGTTGAGAATTTCTTTTTAAAGTGTTCAGATACGAAATTACGGATTACAGAATTTCTTGTATATACAGAGGCCGCGCCGCGTACGAGATGCTCAGATATTGTCTTCGGTAAAAAAGTAGTAGGTCCCCAGTTTCTTTAAATAAGCTTTGGATCACTTCCAGTGATAGTAGAATAGTTTTTCTAGCAGAGTTGTAGACTTTCGCTCTGTAGTCAAGTTTGGATCTTATCAATGATATGTATATGTGTAGTAAACTTGCGTAGTCTGCACCCCAGTTTTTGAATGTTAGTGGCCTGAGCAGGTTAATTGTAGGTTGGCTTTTTTTCAGAAGGAAGTTCATTTGACCAATTTTTGACCAATGTTCTATTGTGGCTCTTGTTAGTTTGATACTCCTATGTGTTGTTGTCATATGTTTTCATGTGAAATCAATAACTAAGTCATCTGCATTTTACTGGTGATTTACAGTTTGCAATAATCGAATTTATCGCTGTGGTATACCATTTTCTAGTGTCTTCAACTGGAGGTATATTACATCTGCTCGCACTTGATACTGTCGATGTTTTAGGAAGTTAGAGATATATTTCAATATTTTGCCTCGTATTGACCGGTCGGTCGTATAGTGTTTTAATTATTGAGTATTTCCGGACTGTATCGTACGCTTTACGAATATCAAAGAATATTCCTATGCATTGTTGTTTTATTGCAAAATCCTTAACGTTTGAAGGGGAGTAAAAGGCTCAATTTTAATTATTTTGAATGATTATTTATTAAAAATAATTCTTACATTATTAATCTTTGGGAATCAGGAACTTAAGACATGTTACATTAAAAATAAGAAATTAAAAAAATAATTTTCTCAAAGTCATCGAACACTTGATTTTGACATTTGGTACGGTAAGACGGGGTACCCACTGGGGCAAGATGGGGATGAGAGAATTATTTAATTTTGACCACAATACTCGCAAATAAACACTGCCTCATCGTCCTAATCTTCTACTCCAGCACAGCTACAGTGTGCCCAATTCCTACAGTGGGAACACGCGACCCATCTTTCATTTGATTCCATGTATCTTCCGTTGCAGTAAAAACAAGGAATATTATTTTCCTCTTCATCATATTCTGGTGATTATTTTTATTCTTTTTATTTAATGTCGATTTTCTTCTTTGATATTTTCGTTCTTTTTTTGTACTTTCGCATCTTTTTTCTCTTTTTGCTTTCTTCTACCTGCCTCTTCTTTTCGATTGATTTTTCCATTTCTTTTTTATATGGAGAAGTTATAATAGCTGATTTTCCTCGTTTCCTTTTCACGAGTGAAATTCTCCGGGTGACAGGATAAGGCATCACTTGTTGAGGACTAACAACAGAAAATACTGATGGTGGAGTAGTTGGTCTTTGTTCAATTTCTATATTATTAATCCATGAGGAACATCCAGGTTCAGGCTCTGCCTCAATCATCAGTGGTTGGTCCATGGTGGCTTTGTCAGATACTTCAGCTGTCGCATCTGAAATTATCGTTTCATTCATTGTATTTTCAGGAATAACTGAACCGTCTGTTGATATCAACGGCCTATTTAGAGCTATTGCTTCATTGTCCTGCGTAGAAGCTTCTTGAAATGGTTCAGTGATAGATGATCTCTTTATTTATGGAATATCTGTTGTCAGTGTAGGGGCAAAATCAATTTCAGAAAAAACTGTTGGATAGTATGGCCAAATCCCACTTTTTTTAAACCATTAACCGCCGTTGCCATTGTAGATGCTTGGACAAATGCTTTGCCAAAAATCTCTGCTACTTGCCGGGTAGCTACCACCATATCAGAGTGATTCCGATTCCAGGCAGTGATTTGAAGATCGTAATATGTGCTCAAAGGTTTCATATATGCTACGTCAGCGACTTGAAGTCGATGAGTCGTATGTGGGGGGGGGGGTAACATAATATAATAACCCCATTGGAACGGCTTCATTGATGACATCAAGGTTCTGTGTGTGGGTGCTGTGGCAGTCTAACAAGAAAAGCACAGGTCGATCAGGCCTAGCTCCACTAAATTAAATGAATTTCGTGAAGCAGCCCAGGAATAACTCAGCAGTCATCCATCCAGAATCACTGCAAAGGGAGCAGGAGCAGCATTCAGCATTAGCTGCGGGTCCATTCTCTTTCTCGGATACACCATCATTGGAGGCATGTATTGGCCACTAGCCTAGCACCTAACCATAACACCATGCCCTAAACAAAAATACTTGGCAAGCTGCGCAGTTGTACCGCGTTCCTCTATTTTTCTTTGATGCGCAATGTCCACATCGGCCAATTTTATTGTTGTTAGGTGCAGATTCAGGGCCATCTAATTTGCATATTTCATTGAGTCTTAACCTCAGTGTCCTTGGCAGAGAAAGAGTGAAAGCTCGTCGCCTGAGGTGAGGATTTAGTAAGTCATAAGACAGTGTGTCCAAAAACGTTCTTGTTAGAATTATTCATTAGGTATAAAACAAACGAATTTATTCCTGCGACGTTCATGAAGCTGTAAAATATTACCATAGGCTACCTATTTGTACCTCGAGTGACATTATACGTCTCACACATTTTGTCGACCGTGTCAACTCCGCCTTTAATCACATTATACTCCATGATGATGTGTGGTTTGCCTGTCTCTTCATCAATATTTTGATCTTAGTGAATGCTGGACAAAAGTATAAGTATATACGATAAACGGCTGCATTTGCCACAATGTCCAAATACACTGGATTTTTCAGCTCGACCTCTGTTTGGGTAGGTCTTTTCTATTTTTTCGCAGTTCCAATCAGGCCCTAGCTTATATTCGTGAACGAGCTTATCCAGGAGTGGAATGC
>NW_026614208.1:0-12614 GCF_026230105.1 Diorhabda sublineata
ATAAAAGTTATATTAATTAAAGAATTATTTAATATTTACTTAATTTATATTCTTTATAAATTTATACGTGATATATTTATAAATATACTATGGTTTAATATAATATTAATAATTCTCCATTCATAAATTAATAATATGGTGAATAAGATCTAAATGATTCTCTTTCTGGGATTTTCAATTTAAGTCTTTAAACTTTGTAATAGTTTTTCTATATATATAACAATCGAATTAATTCATAAGTTTAATAGTTTATAAATTATTATTATTTATATATATATAAAAGTTACTAGAAACTATTAACATTATTAAAAATCTCATACTAAATATATTCTTGGGTGATATATACATTTCTATTATTTTAATTAATTAAACATTTATATTAGAAAAACCTATATACTTGAAATTTTCAAAGAAAATTTTCATGATTCATTGACTTTTGCCGTTAATGTAAAAAAAAATTACAAAAAAATGCACAAAATTCTGATGCAAAAAATGTGCAAAAAATGCAAAAAATGTGCAAAAAAATGCAAAAAAATGCACATTTTTTTTTCAATAAAAATATTTTTTTTTAATTACTTTTTTTGGTAAATTTAAAACTTTATGTTTAACTAAAAACTTGTTTTTTAAAAAAATAATGATGTGCCTGAAAAAAAGGATAATTTTGATAGAATTAATTATGTGTAAAACACCTTCATTAACCCCCCCAAAAAAATTACACTTAATAGATTAAACTATTTCCTTTAACATCAAAAGTTAATATACATCTTATATTAAAGTGTAAAAAAGGTAAGCTAAATTTAAGCTACTGGGTTCATACCCCATTTATAAAGGTTTCTTTCCTTTTTAATAATAAAAATTATATAAACTTCTATTCTTTAATTCAATAATAATTGGTACGATAATTTCAATTTCAGCTTATTCTTGGTTTAATATATGAATTGGCCTTGAAATTAATCTTTTAAGAATATCCCTTTAATAAAATCAAATAAAAATATTTATCCCGCAGAAGCAGCCTTAAAATATTTTATTACTCAGGGCCTTAGCTTCTACTATTATCCTATTCGCTGTAATCATATCATTAATTTCTTCAGACTATATCCCTAATAATTCTGATATTTGATTAATGATAATTCTTAATTCAGCATTACTGACAAAACTAGGAGCTGCCCCCTTTCACTCCTGATTCCCTGAAGTAATAGAAGGATTAAATTGAATAAATAGCCTTATTTTATTAACATGACAAAAATTAGCCCCTATAATTTTAGTAATATATAATTTAAGTATAAATCAATTTTTAACATTTGTAATTATTACCTCCTCTATTGTAGGTGGAATTTTAGGATTAAATCAAACAAGCCTACGAAAAATTATAGCTTACTCTTCAATTAATCATATTGGTTGAATACTTGCAGGAATACTAAATTCTAAATTAATTTGATTAGTATATTTTATTATTTATTTTTTTATTAGATTAAATATTATTATTTTTTTATAAAATTAAACTTATTCAACCTAAACCAACTTTTTAATGCATTAAATACAAATAAATTAATTAAATTATTTTTTATTTTAAATTTTTTATCTTTAGGAGGTTTACCCCCTTTTTTAGGGTTCCTCCCAAAATGAATTGTGGTTAATAATTTAATTTTAAATCAAATATATACCTTAAGAGTAGTTTTAATCATTACAACATTAATCACTTTGTATTTTTATATTCGACTAACATTTTCTTCTTTAACTATTCTAATAACTGAAAATTTAATTAAACCAACAAAATTTAATAATTTTATCTTTTTATTTTTAAATGTATTTACTCTACTTAGCTTATGCCTTTGTACTAGGATCTTAAATATCTTATAAGGATTTAAGTTAAGTTAAACTATCAACCTTCAAAGTTGATTATAGATTTTATCTAAGCCTTAAAATTATTTACCTTTAAATTTGCAATTTAATATCATACTTGAATATAAGGCTTGGTAAAAGAATAAAATATTCGTAAATAAATTTACAGTTTATCGCCTGAACTCAGCCATTCTACCGAATAAATGGTTGTTTTTCAACAAATCATAAAGATATCGGAACATTATATTTTATTTTTGGGATCTGAGCAGGTATAGTTGGAACCTCCCTTAGAGTGTTAGTACGAACAGAATTAGGAAGACCCGGAACTTTGATTGGAAATGATCAAATTTATAATGTAATCGTAACTGCCCATGCATTTATTATAATTTTTTTTATAGTAATACCAATTATAATTGGGGGCTTTGGAAACTGATTAGTACCCTTAATAATTGGTGCTCCAGATATAGCCCTTTCCCCGAATAAATAATATAAGTTTCTGATTATTACCTCCTTCTTTATTCCTTCTAATTATAAGAAGAATTGTAGAAAGAGGTGCAGGAACTGGAATGAACAGTTTACCCTCCTCTTTCATCTAATATTGCTCATGGGGGATCTTCAGTAGATTTAGCTATTTTTAGTTTACATTTAGCAGGAATTTCCTCAATTTTAGGGGCTATTAATTTTATTACCCACAGTAATCAATATACGACCCAAAGGCATAACTTTAGACCGAATACCTTTATTTGTTTTGAGCTGTTGTAATTACAGCAATCCTCTTACTTTTATCTTTGCCAGTTTTAGCAGGAGCAATTACTATATTGTTAACTGATCGAAATTTAAATACCTCTTTTTTTGATCCCGCTGGAGGAGGGGACCCAATTTTTATACCAACATTTATTTTGATTTTTTGGACATCCTGAAGTTTATATTTTAATTCTCCCAGGTTTCGGTTTAATTTCTCATATTGTAAGACAAGAAAGTAGAAAAAAAGAAGCTTTTGGAACTTTAGGTATAATTTATGCTATAATAGCAATTGGTTTATTAGGATTTATTGTTTGAGCTCACCATATATTTACAGTAGGTATAGATGTCGATACCCGAGCTTATTTTACTTCAGCTACTATGATTATTGCAGTTCCTACTGGAATTAAAGTTTTTAGATGATTAGCTACTTTTCACGGATCAAGAATTAACTATAGGCCTACAACATTATGAGCACTAGGGTTTATTTTTTTATTCACAGTCGGAGGATTAACAGGAGTAGTTTTAGCTAACTCTTCAATTGATATTGTTTTACATGATACTTATTACGTTGTTGCTCATTTTCATTATGTTCTTTCTATAGGGGGCAGTATTTGCAATTATAGCAGGAATTGTTCAATGATTTCCTTTATTTACAGGATTAACCTTAAATAATTTCTACTTAAAAATTCAATTTTTTATTATATTTATTGGAGTAAATTTAACGTTTTTTCCACAACATTTTTTAGGATTAATAGGAATACCACGACGATACTCAGACTATCCTGATATTTTTACTCTATGAAATATTGTTTCATCAATTGGATCTTTAATTTCCCTTATTAGAGTAATTTTTTTATTATTTATTTTTTGAGAGGCTTTCTCTATACAACGAAAAAGAATTAGTTCATTAAGAATAAATTCTTCAATTGAATGATTACAATTTAACCCCCCAGCAGAACATAGTTATTCCGAATTACCAATATTATCTGCTAATTTCTAATATGGCAGATTAGTGCATTGGACTTAAACCCCAAACATAAAGTTTAAACTTTTTTTAGAAATTTCAACTTGAAAAAGTTTCATATTACAAGATAGAGCATCACCTTTAATAGAACAATTATCATATTTTTCATGATCATGCTTTAATAATTTTAGTAATTATTACTGTATTAGTTGGCCAATTATTATTATCACTATTTTTTAATAAATTTTTACATCGTTACTTATTAGAAGGTCAATTAATTGAAATTATTTGAACTATTTTACCAACTATTACTTTAGTTTTTATTGCCATCCCTTCTCTACGATTAATTTATATTTTAGATGAAATTAATAACCCAATAATCACTATTAAAACAATTGGACATCAATGATACTGATCTTATGAATATTCAGATTTTAAAACTATTGAATTTGACTCATATATAATCCCAATTAATGATATAAATTCATTCAATTTCCGTCTTTTAGATGTAGATAATCGAGTAATAATCCCCTTTGAATCGAATTATTCGAATATTAGTTACATCTGCAGATGTTATTCATTCATGAACAATCCCTTCACTGGGGGTGAAAATTGACGGCACCCCTGGACGATTAAATCAAACAAGATTTTCAATTAATCGATCAGGATTATTTTATGGCCAATGTTCAGAAATTTGTGGATCTAACCACAGATTTATACCAATTGTAATTGAAAGAATTTCACCTAAATACTTTTCTAAATGAATTATTAAAATAATTGAATTATCATTAGATGGCTGAAAGTAAGCAATGGAATTTTAAATCATCTATAATATTATAACGGATATTTCTAATGAAAAATTTAGTTAATTTATAACATTAGTTTGTCAAGCTAAAATAATCACTTTGATAATTTTTAATTCCACAAATAATACCATTATACTGACTAACATTAATATTTTTCTTTTTAAGAATTTTCTTTTGTTTTAATAATTTAAATTATTTTAATTTTTTTTATAAAATTAAAATAACTGAAACTAAAATTAATAAAATAAATTTTAATTGAAAATGATAATAAATTTGTTTTCATCCTTTGACCCTACTTCAAACTTTAACTTCTCATTAAATTGATTAAGAACTTTAATTGGATTAAGAATTATCCCCCCATTATTTTGATTAGTCCCTTCACGATTTAATATTTTTTGAAATAAAATTATTATAACTTTACATAAAGAATTTAAAATTTTAATAGGAAATTATAAATCACAAGGAAGAACATTAATTTTTATTTCCTTGTTTTCTATTATTTTATTTAATAATTTTCTAGGCTTATTCCCCTATATTTTTACAAGAACAAGACACATAACTTTAACATTAAGATTAGCTTTACCATTATGAGTGAGATTTATAATCTATGGATGATTAAATAATACTATCCATATATTAGCTCATTTAGTTCCTCAGGGAACTCCTCCAATCCTTATACCTTTTATAGTATGTATTGAAACTATTAGAAATGTAATTCGACCCGGGACTTTAGCTATTCGTTTATCTGCTAATATAATTGCTGGTCATTTATTAATAACTTTATTAGGTAATACAGGACCTATAATAACAATCACCTTAGTAAATTTATTAATTATTATTCAAATTTTACTTTTAACACTTGAATCAGCAGTTGCAATTATTCAATCTTATGTTTTTGCTATTTTAAGAACTTTATATTCTAGTGAAGTAAATTAATGTCAATACATAAAAATCACCCTTTTCATTTAGTTGATATTAGTCCATGACCCTTATTAGGAGCATTAGGAGCTATATCTACAATAATAGGATTAATTAAATGATTTCATTTATATAATAATAACCTATTAATAATCGGTTTATTAATTACAATATTAATTATATACCAATGATGACGAGATATTGTTCGAGAAGGAACCTATCAAGGATTACATACTCTTTTAGTTACTAAAGGCTTACGTTGAGGAATAATTTTATTTATTACATCTGAAGTATTTTTTTTTATTTCTTTTTTTTGAGGATTTTTCCATAGATCATTAGCACCAAGAATTGAACTAGGATTATTATGGCCCCCAAAAGGAATCCAAACATTTAACCCAATTGAAATCCCTCTTCTTAATACTTTAATTTTATTAACATCAGGGTTAACTGTAACATGAGCTCACCATAGACTAATAGAAAACAATTTTTCTCAAGGTCTCCAAGGATTAATTTTTACAGTAACTCTAGGAATCTACTTCACAATCCTTCAAGGATATGAATATATTGAAGCTCCATTTTCTATTGCAGATTCAGTCTACGGTTCATCTTTTTTTATAGCAACTGGATTTCATGGATTACATGTAATTATTGGAACAACATTTTTATTAATTTGTACAATTCGTCAATTTTTAAATCATTTTTCTTCTATCCATCACTTTGGATTTGAAGCAGCTGCTTGATATTGACACTTTGTTGATGTAGTATGATTATTCTTATATATTTCTATCTATTGATGAGGTAGATAATTTATATAATATAAAAATTATATTTGACTTCCAATCAAAAAATCTAGATTCTAGTATAAATAATTAAAATTTTAATAAGATTAATAATAATAATTTGTTTGATTTTAATAATATTAACAATTATTTTAAATTTAATTTCTAAAAAAAGTTATTATGATCGAGAAAAAAGAAGCCCATTTGAATGTGGATTTGACCCTAAAACTTCAGCTCGTCTGCCCTTTTCTCTTCATTTTTTTTTAATTGCAATTATTTTTTTAATTTTTGACGTCGAAATTACCTTACTTTTACCATTAATTATAACAATAAAAATTTCTAATATTATAAATTATTCAATAATTTTAATTATCTTTATTTTTATTTTATTATGAGGTTTATACCATGAATGAAACCAAGGAGCATTAAATTGAATTAATTAGGATAATAGTTAATTATAACATTTAAGTTGCATTTAAAAATTATTGAATAACTCAATTTATCTTAAATAAGAAGCAAAATATTGTATTTAGTTTCGACCTAAAAGTTTGATTTATATAAATCCTTATTTTTAATTGAAACCAAAAAGAGGTCTATCACTGTTAATGATAAAAATGAGTTATTCTCCAATTAAAGAAATAAGAAAACCAAGAATAAGCTTCTAACTTAATTCTTAAGCAATGAAATTTTGTTTTTATTTCTATTTATATAGTTTAAAAAAAACATTACATTTTCATTGTAAAATTAGATTTTTTCTTATAAATACTTAAAAGTCTCTGACTTCCTTAATTTCTTCAAAATTACACTCTTTATAAGCTATTTAAGTAAATATTTAATAGTAAAAATATTAATCAAAAAATCAATAATAATAAATAAATTTTTAAATGATTAATTGAAAATAATTGTATTAAAGTTAATATTTTTAAATTTTTTGATATTTGTTGACCACCATAATATTCAAATCAGCCTTGATCAAAAATTTTTAAATATAATTTTCCTATATATAAAGGCAAATAATTAACCCCTAATGTAGATAAATAAGGTATATTTCATATATATACTTATAAATAAACTTGAAGTTAAAAATTTTAAAGTTAATAATTGATAAGAAAGCTTAAATTTAGCTAATTCATACCCTAACCATCCACCAATTATAATTACAAATAATGTTAATATTTTTATAAAAAAAGTTAAACAAATAAAATAAGGAGTAGAAAAAAGTAACCATGAAAATATACTGCCTCTAAAAATTACAAATAAAATTAATCCTCTTATTCCTTTTAATATAATTATTCTTCTTTCCTGAATAATATGCAAAGATATAAAATTAAAATTCCCAATTATGGAATAATAAGTTAAACGAAATCTATAAGATACGGTTAAACCAATAGAAATATAAAAAATTAAATAAATATAAATATTTAAATAATTTATTGATATAAATTCAACCACTAAATCTTTAGAATAAAACCCAGATATAAAAGGTAAACCACATAAAGATAAATTACAAATATTTAAATAAGTACATGTTAAAGGCAAATGTTTTACTAACCCTCCTATAAAACGAATATCTTGACAATTAAATAAATTATGAATGATATTACCAGCACACATAAATAATAAAGCTTTAAATAATGCATGAATTAATAAATGAAAAAATGCTAATTTATACTCTCCTAAAGCTAAAATTGATATTATTAAACCCAATTGTCTTAAAGTTGATAAAGCAATAATTTTTTTTAAATCAAATTCAAAATTAGCCCCTAAACCTGATATAAATATTGTTATTGATGAAATAAATAATAAAATTATTATCAAATTATTACTAAATGAAAAATTAAAACGGATTAATAAATAAACCCCAGCAGTAACTAATGTAGAAGAATGAACTAAAGAAGAAACAGGTGTAGGAGCTGCTATTGCTGCAGGCAACCAAGAAGAAAAAGGAATTTGAGCTCTCTTTGTTATTGCCGCTAAAACTACTAAATATCTAATTAATTGTATAACATAATCCTCCTTTATAATTTCTAAATAAAAAATAAAATTTCATCTACCAAAATTTAATATTCAAGCAATTGATATTAATAAAGCTACATCACCAATTCGATTCCTTAAAGCAGTTAATATTCCAGCCCTAAAACTTTTTAAATTTTGATAATAAATCACTAAACAATAAGAAACTAATCCTAATCCATCTCAACCTAATAAAATAGAAATTAAATTAGGTGAAATAATTAATAATATTATAGATAAAACAAATATTACTACTAATAAAATAAACCGATTCTTATAAATATCTTCAGCTATATATTCCTCTCTATAAAAAATTACTATAGAAGAAATAAATAAAACAAACCTTATAAATAACAAAGATATTCAATCTAATAAAACAACAAAATAAATATTAGTAGAATTTAATATTATAAAATTAAATTCTAAAATATAAGTTAAATTTACAACCAATAAATATAATGAAGAAATTAATAATGTTAATCTCAAATATAAAAATATTATAAAATAAATATAACAAATAATCTAAAATCTTTATTCATATCTTTAGTACCACAAACTAATATTTTTATTAAACTATTTAGATTAAATTCATTGAACTAGAAATTCTAATTTTAAAAATAATAAATTTAAAGGTAATCAATGTAAAATTATTAGTAAATACTCACGAATTAGCCCCCTATTAAATATATATAAGCCTGAATAATACTGACCATGTTGGGTATATGAATATAAAAATAATGAATAAACAGCCCTAAAAAATGATATCAAAGATAAAAATAGTATACTAAATAAACTAAAAGATAAAATTCTATTAATTAACATAATTTCTCTTATTAAATTTAATGAAGGAGGAGCTGCTATATTAGAAGAAACTAAAAGAAATCAAATTAATCTTAAATTAGGCATAATATTCAATAAACCCTTATTTAAATATAAACTTCGACTGTGAATTCGTTCATAAGAAATATTAGCTAAACAAAATAAACCTGAAGAACATAAACCATGGGCCAATATTATTAATAAAGCCCCTCATAACCCTCAATAATTTAAAGTCATAATACCTGCTAAAACTAAACTTATATGAGAAACAGAAGAATAAGCAATTAAAGATTTTATATCACTTTGACGAACACAAATTAAAGAAACAATAAAGCCTCCTAATAAACAAATTATCATAAAAAAAATATTTAAATTTATTAAAAACTGTTTAAAAATAAGCATAAAACGTAAAAGTCCATATCCTCCTAATTTTAATATAATACCTGCTAAAATTATTGAACCAGAAATAGGTGCCTCTACATGTGCTTTAGGAAGTCATAAATGCAAAAAAAATATTGGAATCTTAACAAAAAAAACCAAATTAATACATAAAAATATAAAAAAAGAATCTAATTCTAAATTTATACAAATAAATATAGTTAAATAATATTTTTCTCTTAAATAAAAAATTATAATTATTATAGGCAATGATATTAATAAAGTATAAAATAACAAATAAATACCAGCCTCTAAACGTTCAGGTTGATACCCTCATCCTATAATTAAAATTAAAGTGGGGATTAATCTAATTTCAAAAAATAAATAAAAAATAAATAAATTTAATGAAGAAAATGTTAAATAAAGACTTAATAATAAAATAACCAAAATTATTAAAAATAAATTATGATATTCATTATTAAAATACAATTTAACTCTAGCTAAAATCATTAAACTACAAATTCAAAACCTTAATAAAATTAGACTATAAGATAACATATCTAATCCTAAAAAATAAGAAATATTAAAAACTTGAAAAAACCCTCTATAATTAAAAATAAATCTAAAAGATAAAATAAAAAAAAACCATTGTATTAATCAAAAATTTTTAAAACTTAAAGGAATCAATATCAATAACCCTAATAAATATATTATCATAAAAAAGAAAAAGTTGTGATATAATCATTACCATGAACACGAACTATTAAAATCAATATAGATAACCCTAAAGCACCTTCACATACTCTTATTGTTAAATAAATTATAGAAAAAAAATATTCATAAGTTATATTCCTTAAATATAAAAATAATCTAAAATATAAAGAAATAACAATAAATTCTAAACTTAATAATATTATCAATAAATGTTTTCGATTTAAAACAAATATTAACCCCCCAGAAAAAAATATTACTATTAATAGATATATTAACATTAAAGTTTTAATAATTTAAATAAAATATTGGTCTTGTAAACCAAAAATAAGGTTTCTTTTAAAACTTCAGATATAAATAATATTTATCATTAATCTCCAAAATTAATATTTTACTTAAACTAATATCTGATATAATTTTATTTTTTCCTATATTATTTATATTATCTTTAATATTTATTTTTATAAAACACCCTTTAACCTGTGGTTTAATACTTTTACTACAAACTCTCATAATTGCCTTAGTTAGTAGCCTAATAAGTCTAAATTACTGATATTCCTATATCTTATTTTTAATTATAATTGGAGGTATATTAATTTTATTTATTTATATAACAAGAATTGCCTCTAATGAAAAATTCAAATTTAATTTTAAATTATTACTAATTGCAATATTAACAATAATTTTATTATTTATTTTAATATTTCTAGACCATTATTATATAAATATCATAATACAAACAATTGAAACAAAATCATTTTATTTAAATAAAAATCTCAATTTATCTATAATAAAAATATTTCAATTTTCCAAACTATTTAATTATAATTATAATAATTATTTATTTATTTATTACTCTAATTGCTACTGTAAAAAATTACAAACTTTTTATATGGACCTTTACGACAAATATTTTAATGAAAATACCCATACGAAAAAAAAAATCCATTATTAAAAAATTATTAATAATTCATTAATTACATTCCCAACCCCATCAAATATTTCATATATATGAAATTTTGGATCTTTACTAGGTATTTGTTTAATAATTCAAATTTTTACAGGCTTATTTTTAGCAATACACTACTGTCCTAATATTGAATTAGCCTTCAATAGAGTAGCCCATATTTGTCGAGATGTAAATTATGGTTGATTACTACGAACCTTACATGCAAATGGAGCTTCTTTTTTTTTTATTTGTTTATACATTCACATTGGCCGAGGAATTTATTATAGATCATATAATATAATAGAAACTTGAATAATTGGTGTAACAATCTTTTTTTTAACAATAGCAACTGCCTTTTTAGGGTATGTTTTACCTTGAGGTCAAATATCTTTTTTGAGGGGCTACTGTTATTACCAACCTAATATCTGCAATTCCTTACTTAAGAAATATGTTAGTTCAATGAATTTGAGGAGGATTTGCAGTTGATAATGCAACTCTAACACGTTTTTTTACATTTCATTTTATTTTACCATTTATTATTTTTGCTTTTATAATTATTCACTTATTATATTTACATCAAACAGGATCAAGAAATCCCATTGGTACTAATAGTAATATTGATAAAATTCCCTTTCATCCTTATTTTATCTTTAAAGATATTCTAGGAGCTCTAATTATAATTTTTTTATTAATCTTTTTAACTCTAAGAAACCCCCTATTTACTTGGAGACCCTGATAATTTTACCCCCGCTAATCCACTAGTAACACCAATTCATATTCAACCTGAATGATATTTTTTATTTGCTTACGCTATTTTACGCTCAATTCCTAATAAATTAGGGGGGGTAATTGCATTAGTTATATCAATTGCTATTTTATATGTACTCCCCATTTATCAATAAAAAAAAAATTCTTAAGATCTCAATTTTATCCATTAAATAAATTTTTATTTTGAACATTAGTATCTATTATTATTTTATTAACATGAATTGGAGCCCGACCAGTTGAAGATCCTTATATTTTAACAGGTCAAATTCTCACAATAATTTATTTCCTTTATTATCTAATTAACCCTATCACTTCATATTTTTGAGATTTAATTATTTTTAAATAGTTAATGAACTTGTATAAGTTTATATTTTGAAAATATAAAAAAGAGATTAAAACTCTCTATTAACTTATACTAAAAAATAATTAACTAAATTATAAGAATAAAAAAAAAATATTCTTTATTCTACAAAAAAAAAATTAAAAAATTTAATGAAACAGGTAAATAACCTTTTCAAGCTAAATATATTAATTTATCATAACGATATCGAGGTAAAGTTCCTCGAACCCAAAGCCAAAAAAAAGATAAAAAAGATAATTTTAAAAAAAACATATAACTTATTAAATTTGCCCCTATAAATAAAAAAAACACACATTATTCTTATAAACAAAATATTTCCATATTCTGCTAAAAAAATTATTGCAAATCCTCCTCTTCTATATTCAACGTTAAATCCAGAAACTAACTCTGATTCTCCTTCAGCAAAATCAAAAGGAGTTCGATTAGTCTCAGCTAATCTTGAAACTAACCATATAAAACATAATGGTAATAATAAATATATAAATCAAATAAATTCTTGATATTTAATTAAATCAATTAAATTTACACTTAAAATTAAAAATAAAAATGATATTAAAATTAA
>NW_026614209.1:0-12485 GCF_026230105.1 Diorhabda sublineata
ACTGTCAAATAGACGTTTACACGTTCCAATCTACCGTTAAAAATAAAGTTTTTCGCGTTTTTCTTTTTGTTTTTGCTCAATATCTTCCAAAATTGCTATTTTTACGAGGGATAATCTTTATGTTTTGCAGATTCCATCACAAATTTCGTTTTCCTAGTGCCACGACGAAGTAGAACTGTCAGAACTGTCAAATAGACGTTTACACGTTCCAATCTACCGTTAAAAATAAAGTTTTTCGCGTTTTTCTTTTTGTTTTTGCTCAATATCTTCCAAAATTGCTATTTTTACGAGGTATAATCTTTATGTTTTGCAGATTCCATCACAAATTTCGTTTTCCTAGTGCCACGACGAAGTAGAACTGTCAGAACTGTCAAATAGACGTTTACACGTTCCAATCTACCGTTAAAAATAAAGTTTTTCGCGTTTTTCTTTTTGTTTTTGCTCAATATCTTCCAAAATTGCTATTTTTACGAGGGATAATCTTTATGTTTTGCATATTCCATCACAAATTTCGTTTTTCTAGTGCTACGACGAAGTAGAACTGTCAGAACTGTCAAATAGACGTTTACACGTTCCAATCTACCGTTAAAAATAAAGTTTTTCGCGTTTTTATTTTTGTTTTTGCTCAATATCTTCCAAAATTGCTATTTTTACGAGGGATAATCTTTATGTTTTGCATATTCCATCACAAATTTCGTTTTTCTAGTGCCACGACGAAGTAGAACTGTCAGAACTGTCAAATAGACGTTTACACGTTCCAATCTACCGTTAAAAATAAAGTTTTTCGCGTTTTTCTTTTTGTTTTTGCTCAATATCTTCCAAAATTGCTATTTTTACGAGGGATAATCTTTATGTTTTGCAGATTCCATCACAAATTTCGTTTTCCTAGTGCCACGACGAAGTAGAACTGTCAGAACTGTCAAATAGACGTTTACACGTTCCAATCTACCGTTAAAAATAAAGTTTTTCGCGTTTTTCTTTTTGTTTTTGCTCAATATCTTCCAAAATTGCTATTTTTACGAGGGATAATCTTTATGTTTTGCATATTCCATCACAAATTTCGTTTTTCTAGTGCCACGACGAAGTAGAACTGTCAGAACTGTCAAATAGACGTTTACACGTTCCAATCTACCGTTAAAAATAAAGTTTTTTGAGTTTTTCTTTTTGTTTTTGCTCAATATCTTCCAAAATTGCTATTTTTACGAGGGATAATCTTTATGTTTTGCAGATTCCATCACAAATTTCGTTTTCCTAGTGCCACGACGAAGTAGAACTGTCAGAACTGTCAAATAGACGTTTACACGTTCCAATCTACCGTTAAAAATAAAGTTTTTTGAGTTTTTCTTTTTGTTTTTGCTCAATATCTTCCAAAATTGCTATTTTTACGAGGGATAATCTTTATGTTTTGCAGATTCCATCACAAATTTCGTTTTCCTAGTGCCACGACGAAGTAGAACTGTCAGAACTGTCAAATAGACGTTTACACGTTCCAATCTACCGTTAAAAATAAAGTTTTTTGAGTTTTTCTTTTTGTTTTTGCTCAATATCTTCCAAAATTGCTATTTTTACGAGGGATAATCTTTATGTTTTGCAGATTCCATCACAAATTTCGTTTTCCTAGTGCCACGACGAAGTAGAACTGTCAGAACTGTCAAATAGACGTTTACACGTTCCAATCTACCGTTAAAAATAAAGTTTTTCGCGTTTTTCTTTTTGTTTTTGCTCAATATCTTCCAAAATTGCTATTTTTACGAGGGATAATCTTTATGTTTTGCATATTCCATCACAAATTTCGTTTTTCTAGTGCCACGACGAAGTAGAACTGTCAGAACTGTCAAATAGACGTTTACACGTTCCAATCTACCGTTAAAAATAGTTTTTCTGATTATATCGAAGGGGTTGTTTTCTTTTTGAAGGAATTTATCTAATTTTGAATTGGTACCGACTACTACAAAATCGATCTCTTCGTGTTGAAGGATGAATCTTTTAATGAACAACTTGGTATATCTGAGAAAAATTTGAGAGCGAATGTAATTAAAATACCGTCGACATCCACCAACCGATTTAATTAAACTTGTTAATTACAAATATTTCAGTCACAGTTTGACAATGTAATTAACTGTGATAACTTGGAAAACGTTAAACGTTTTTAATTCTATGTTTTGTGATTATAATTTCGAAAATTTACTCTGAAAACGTGAGATTTCATGTCACCCTTAAAAACTCTCCCCCTTCCAGTTTATGACTTCCGATCGCTCGTAAATTATTTTTTTTTCACTTCCAAAATGGGTTTCATTCATAACCACGTACCTTATTCTCAATGTTGAACATTTTTGACGGGTTTTTCTACTAAAAATTGAAAAAAACTTCCGGAAATATCAACCCCCTCCCCCAATTTCGCGAAATTTTTGTCAAATCTTGTTCCAGATTGAAGAATATTTAAAAAATTTCGTTTATATCCCAGCCCTGTTCGTATAATTTTTCAAAATATCTCCGAAAATATTCATTTTAGAGAAAATTATTTCAAACAAAAAATGAAGCTCACAAAAAGCTTTATAAAAAAGGTTGAACACATTTTTTACGTAAACCTATTTTTTTGGCTGTTATGATCGAAAATACATCAAGAGTTTTTTTCACGCAAAGCCCTGTTCATACATTTTTTCAAAATATCTCCGAAAATATTTATTTTAGAGAAAATTATTTCAAACAAAAAATGAAGCTCACAAAAAGCTTTATAAAAAAGGTTGAACACATTTTTTACGTAAACCTATTTTTTTGGCTGTTATGATCGAAAATACATCAGGAGTTTTTTTCACGCAAAGCCCTGTTCATACAATTTTTCAAAATATCTCCGAAAATATTTATTTTAGAGAAAATTATTTCAAACAAAAAATGAAGCTCACAAAAAGCTTTATAAAAAAGGTTGAACACATTTTTTACGTAAACCTATTTTTTTGGCTGTTATGATCGAAAATACATCAGGAGTTTTTTTCACGCAAAGCCCTGTTCATACAATTTTTCAAAATATCTCCGAAAATATTTATTTTAGAGAAAATTATTTCAAACAAAAAATGAAGCTCACAAAAAGCTTTATAAAAAAGGCTGAACACATTTTTTACGTAAACCTATTTTTTTGGCTGTTATGATCGAAAATACATCAAGAGTTTTTTTCACGCAAAGCCCTGTTCATACATTTTTTCAAAATATCTCCGAAAATATTTATTTTAGAGAAAATTATTTCAAACAAAAAATGAAGCTCACAAAAAGCTTTATAAAAAAGGTTGGACACATTTTTTACGTAAACCTATTTTTTTGGCTGTTATGATCGAAAATACATCAAGAGTTTTTTTCACGCAAAGCCCTGTTCATACAATTTTTCAAAATATCTCCGAAAATATTTATTTTAGAGAAAATTATTTCAAACAAAAAATGAAGCTCACAAAAAGCTTTATAAAAAAGGTTGAACACATTTTTTACGTAAACCTATTTTTTTGGCTGTTATGATCGAAAATACATCAAGAGTTTTTTTCACGCAAAGCCCTGTTCATACAATTTTTCAAAATATCTCCGAAAATATTTATTTTAGAGAAAATTGTTTCAAACAAAAAATGAAGCTCACAAAAAGCTTTTTAAAAAAGGCTGAACACATTTTTTACGTAAACCTATTTTTTTGGCTGTTATGATCGAAAATACATCAAGAGTTTTTTTCACGCAAAGCCCTGTTCATACAATTTTTCAAAATATCTCCGAAAATATTTATTTTAGAGAAAATTATTTCAAACAAAAAATGAAGCTCACAAAAAGCTTTATAAAAAAGGTTGAACACATTTTTTACGTAAACCTATTTTTTTGGCTGTTATGATCGAAAATACATCAAGAGTTTTTTTCACGCAAAGCCCTGTTCATACAATTTTTCAAAATATCTCCGAAAATATTTATTTTAGAGAAAATTATTTCAAACAAAAAATGAAGCTCACAAAAAGCTTTATAAAAAAGGTTGAACACATTTTTTACGTAAACCTATTTTTTTGGCTGTTATGATCGAAAATACACCAGGAGTTTTTTTCACGCTAAGCGTCAGCCATTTTAGGTTGTCGTAGCAACCAATAGAATAGGTTTACGTAAAAAATGATTAAAATCTTTTTTCTACAACTTTTTACGAACTTCATTTTTTGTTTGAAACATTTTTCTCTAAAATCAATATTTACGGAGATATTCAGTAAAGTTCGTCTCGTTAGCCTTCGTTTCGAAACCTCGAGATTTAATCGTTTCAAGTCGTTTTGGTACGATTCAAACGGAATTTTTTTGACTATTAAATGTACGAAAAGATTATTGGAAAAAAAAACAATCAACTCACCTCACTGCAAACAATATTCCCACTATTACTATAGTCGATACAAGTACCATAGTAGCCACCAATCTCCAATCGATTTTATAAATACATTTCTCCCCTTTAAAACCACATTTCGGCTCCGCGCGTGGTAATTTCCCACCAACCCATTGTATGGGACGATCCAAATCGAAATATTTAAATTCCTGCAATTCCAATACAACAGGAAATTTCATAATTCACAATAAAAATACCACCCCCCAAGTATCCCGAACACGTCCCAACCACCCGGCTCTTTAGACTTATTACCGGACTAATAACGAAAAAATCTGATTTAAAAAATGACTTACGGGTAAAGCGAACATCGTATTACTTCCGTTAGGTTTGTATTGAAAATATCCGACCGGTTGCATGCTCATGCGGATCGTTCCGTTCATCTCTTTGTCATCGAGCAGAGCTACAACAGTGAAATTACCTTCCGCGTCCCCATTTCCGTCTATAAATACCTGTAAACCATTAAAATTGATATCCAACGAATTTCCTGCGAACTGGAGCAAAAAACACGTCTAACTAGGAGGTTAGATCAATTTTTCGGGGGGTTTTTTGATTATCTAGGGGATAAAATGGAATTTGAGATTGTACCAGAGCACCAGCGAACGGTTCGGAGTTGTCCCACTGAAAGAAAATGGTGGAAACATTCCTTTATTCGTTACCGATAGCGTCTACTTGTCGCCCTGCTCTGATGAGACAATCGCCACGAAAACCGACTGATCAAAAATTTCTGGAACTGGAACCTGATGGGGAAATTGAATAATACGAGACGAACGGGAGTTGTTTGAAAAGTTTCCTACTTAACAAAGAGACAAAACATGTTTTTCCACCACAAAAATCGTTATTTTCCTCATTTAGAGTCCTTTAGAAGGTCCCACAGGAAGAAATCACAGTTCGCATGACCGCGCTGGCCGTATATTCTCCGAAATGAACATCAAGGTGAAGTACCATCCTGCAGGAAGTGCCGTATGTTGGATCGCTGTCCATTTGTCCACGTAAATCGTCGAGCAGTTCCAGATAACACACACAAGCACCCCGCGCAAGTTTTAATCGATCCTCAGTGGAGACTCCGAGGATTCTGGTCGTTTAGAGCGCGTCGCGTCGTCAACAGAGCCCGTTTTTCAAATTTCCACCCTGTTGAACGATTTGTTGTGGGTCGGAAACTTTTCAAACGATTCTCATATTTCCTAATAGGGAAAAACTTACATCGTATCCTTGTATAGAGTGGTAGGATCTGTTGATGATCCTATCTAAAATGGCGGTGCCGTTTCGTGGATCTTCGTTATTTTCGAAAACTTCCGTAAGAGCTCGCGCGTAAATCATGACGGCGTCGTATAAATACGCCGCTTGAATGGGTACCTGAAATGAAATTTTTTCTCATTTTCGTCTGGGGAACGGAGAATCCGCAAAACACCGCCTCCAGACTGGTTAAATACAATTTGTACCCCTAGTTATAAATTTGATAAATTTTTTGATTAAATCCGCATGAATCTATATGAAACGAGTAGTTTTTATTATAAAAATAAGAACCAATAATAACCGGAATAGTATTGCCGCGGGCGGAGCTTATACAGGGTGTCCCACGACGAGTTGATAAAACTATTTGTATATTGCAAAATACTTATAGGAAAATCATGAAAATTTTTTTACGTTTAGGTTTTCGGGTACGAACTTTTTAACTAAAATATTTTCAAAGATGGCCGACTTCCGGTTCTACCGGAAGTCGACTATAACTTTGTTATTTTATATGGAACACCCTGTATATTAATACATTTTTGAAATCTACGTAAAATTTTAGTATACTTTTGTCTAAAAACTTTTTTCGAAAAATGCATACTTTTTGAGTTATTAATTTTTTTGTAAAAATTGCAGACCCTTATAAATTATTTTTTTACGTGGATACCCTTAAAGTTATGAAAATGGTTTATGCTCGGTTGCTTTTAGCAAGGTTAGACGTATTTGAATCTATATTGAAAAATTTTTCATTCTATACAGGGTGTGTATAAAAAGTGTACAAAGTTTAACTTCATAAATATCAATTTTCTTCGTTTTTTTTAATAAAACCACCCGGTTTTTTCTATTTTAATGCATTCAGGGGTGAAAAATAAGGCAAATTCATGTATACTTTCCCATACCTAAACCTCACCGTTATCCAGATATTAAAAGTTTTCTCGAAATTTTTAGACATGCAGGTTAATATCTGGATAACTCTAAGGTTTAGATATAGGAAAGTATACATGAATTTGCATAATTTTTTACCCCTGAATGCATTAAAATATAGAAAACCGGGTGGTGTCATTTAAAAAAATGAAAAAAATTGATATTTATGAAATAAAACTTCAAACACTTTTTATACACACCCTGTATAAGAAGAAAAATTTTTCAACATAGATTCAAATACGTCTGACCTTGCTTAAAGCAATCGAACAGAAAATATTTTCATATTTTTAAGGGTAACTTCGTAAAAAAATATTTTATAAGGGTCTGCAATTTTTACAAAAAAATTAATAACTCAAAAAGTATGCATTTTTCGAAAAAAGTTTTCAAACAAAAGTACACTAAAATTTTACGTAGATTTCAAAAATGTATTAATATACAGGGTGTTCCATATAAAATAACAAAGTTATAGTCGACTTCCGGTAGAACCGGAAGTCGGCCATCTTTGAAAATATTTTAGTTAAAAAGATCGTATCCGAAAACCTAAACGTAGAAATTTTCATGATCTTACTATAATTATTTTACAATATACAGATAGTTTTATAAACTCGTCGTGGGACACCCTGTATAGCAAGTAACTTTCTTTTGGGGAAGTTCCAAAAAAAAGAATAGAAAAGCAGCAACAGAGATTAAAGGAGAAATTATAAAAAAAGCAGAGAATAAAAAATGGAAGGAATGCAGGATGAAGTATCTGAAGAAAAAAAGAAGAAGAAAATTTGATAAAACTTATCCATAATGCAGAGTACGATATAATCGAAAATAAAGACCGGGAATTGGGAGAAAAGCAAAAAGTCATAGACGAAAAAAAAACTGCGTTGTCATATGTCAAAAGGAAGCAACAATAACAAAATTTGGAGAGAGACAGAGAGAGAGAAAAAAGAGAAGAAACGAGCGTTGTAGTAGGAGAGAACATAGACAAACAGGTATTCCTGTCAGCTGTTTACCCCGAAGTCTATTCGTTCAATTGCGATGTCTACAATGTCTGTTGACAAACCAGTATAGCCGTTGCCTTCGTTTGTATAGCAGAATCGAAATTACACGTGAAACTATAACTCATAATTTATCGAAACCATTTTTAATGTAAAACATTCAAGTTTTTTTTCCTAAAGCAAAAACACAGCATGCTAAAAACTTGCGTAACACTTACAGATATGCTATCGAATATTTTATGATGATATGGAACACAAAATGGAGGCTTGGCCGATGTCGATTTGATTTGCTCGCAAATGTATCTGTGGATAATAAGAAAAACAAGGAAAAATAAATTGTTGATTGGTTTTAAGTCATATATAGATTGTAAATGGAATATTGGAAGCTTGCCCGGGTGTTTGAACCGCGCTCTTGCGAGTGCAGGGCATATTTTGCCACAATCCCACTACGAAAACACTTCGTGTTGGCGCCAGACAGCGTTCGATGACGAATGTTTAACTATGTTTGTTATACCACTCTAATGAGACGTTATAACGTCGAAACTAGTCAGCGGTTACAACTCTAAAGCTCTTCAGAAGAGATGTAATTCAATATTCGTCGAGGCATTAGCCAGGGAAATAGCTGTTTTCTTCTTTTTTGAAGGTGATTTTTGACAGTTATGGATTTATTAGTAAAATTAGATAATTATGTCATTTTAATGAAGAAAGATATAAAAAAAACTCCAATCCCCTGTATATTAGATACTAGCGGAGATCGAAAAGTAAAAATTTGATAGGTTATAGAAAAATAACCCACCTAAATTACAAAAAAAAAATTTATAATAATTAAACAACGAAATCTGACAACAGTGTCAGTTATTTGAACTGATTTATAGTGAATTCCTTGTTGTTTCGCTTGTCATTAAATAGAATGAAATCTGACAACAGTGTAGATTCTTATAGATGAGATTCTTATAGTTAATAAGTGTTATGTTCGAGGATCGATCTTTTTTTAACAATTATTTATTTGTAATTTATAAAAAAATATTTCCCAATCTAATATACTTAAACAACGCATTTACTCACTTATAATTTGGATTTCTGGGGTGAGAAGGTGTTAGTTTCAATACCGATCGAAATCCCATCACATCGCTGATGTTTCCCCAATTTTCTTGATTCAGAAACGGATCCAAATAATCTGTGGATCATAATTAGTACTAGTAAATCAAGTACTGAAGCAAAAAAATGATTTAATGCAACAGAAATTGTGTGAGTAGCTTTCGAATAAACAATATGATGACATCATAACATATTTCAATCATTTCTTATATAAAAAAGAAGAAGAAAAGAAGAAACAATTGAGAGACGAATACTGTGGGGTTAATGACCTATCTGATAATTTAATTACCGTGTAGATTTTTGAGCAAGGTTTCAAATTTATTTGCTCTATCAGAATTTTAATTTTAACGAAATATTCACTCTATATACGTGTGAAATATTAATTTTCAAATTGACTTTCGTTTGAAACCTTAAAAATTATAAAGAACGTTTACATGCACGTCCAAATTCAATGAAGTCATAAAAGAATCCCATTAAGAAAACACAATGTCGAAGCTGTTAAAAAAAAGTGTCGTTATTTCGACGTAAATGTTTATAATGACATATTTTATAGTTTAGGAATCAAAAGCGAAAAACCGAAAGTATAAAAAGTGTTAAAACAACACATATTCATGATATTTGAAGAAAAAAAATTGTTTGCCAGAAATTGGGTGGCAAAAGGCAAAAAATATTAAATGTAAAATACTAAAATGCATTTTTTGGTTATTCTCTGAATACCGAATCACTTAGAAACAGCTATTTATTCTTAACAACGAAAGTTTATTTACTACAAAAATGATCTCTCTAGAACTTGTTTTTTATTAGTTTAAACTGACCTTTATTGGTTTTCCAGTTGCCTACTAGCTTCTTTATTCGAACAAATTTCACAGTAAAAGTCGAAAATAATATGCAACACATGCAGTTCACATGTGTTGAACTTGTGTTTTCTTAATTGTCTATAATTTTCGGTTATATAAAACACCAGGTACATGAAAAACACTATTGATATCGAATTCTAACACGGGAAACCGATTCACAAGTGATTATAATAAGTGAAAAAGAAACACGAGATTGATAATAAAAATATTAAGTATAATATCAAGTAATGAAGCGCGGGAAATTGTCTATGGTCGGGTAACATTCGTAGTTCCGAACAAACTGATCCCGCGAGATCGATGGCTCGATAAAAACTCGTGCCAGTGTCGTGCCTTAAGCGACGCAGTGGGTTGAAGTACTTATACTTGCAATAGGACCTATCTCATTTGAACTATTGCAATTTAAAAATGTGTTAATTTGGTTGCTACGACCCTGTCGCAGGGTAACAGGGTCGCAGAACAAGAGTGATCACAAACGAAAGCGAATATCATAATTATTATCTGTGTGATTAGATTATAATGGTTGTAATTAGTTTTCAATCACTATTAGTCAATTATATGAAGTTGATATAGCAATAAATTAGTTTGAATATGAGAAATCATCGTTTATATGAAATTCCTCAAAATTTCCCAAAGTACTCAAATTTATGTCTCTTTTCCATATTATCATCAGAACATTAACGAGATATTAGATAAATGGAGCTCTTTTATAATTTGATGCTTGTCTTTAGAATTATTTTGAACAAAGTCATCAAAGTTTATTTTTTCGTACTACAGGAATTTCGAAAATAAGATCCCATTGCCTCGTCTGAGGTACGCCACTGTCACAGATTTTTATCGAGTTGCTATCGATCTGTCAGCGCGGGATCAGTTTATAACGGAGTGCAAAACGGTGAAGATTATGCAGCCATAGATAGTTTCCCGCGCTTTTTAAGTGATACAATACTTGATATTTTCACTATCAATCTGGTGTTTCTTTTTCATTTGTTATAATCACTTGTGAACCCGTTTTAAAATTCAATATAAATAGAGTGTTTTTCATGTTCCCGGTGTTTTATGAAGCCGAAAACCCTATACAACTAAGAAATCCCTACGTTCATAAAAAGTGTTGTAAACCGCATATTAAAGATTATTATCAACTTTTACCACATAACTTCCAATCAAGACACTAGTGAGCAACTGGAAAACCAAGAAAATGTTACTTAAAACAACTTCTACAATGGCGTTACCAGAAAACTTTAATTGGAAAACAAAATGGAGGTCTTTATGCTTGTCTTTTGGATGATTTTCAACAAAGTTATTGAAGTTTGTTTTTCTCGTATTGCGACAATTCCGAAAATAAGAAGATAATCTCACATCCTGGTTTTCTTTCGGGACTAATTGGAAGCAAAAAAGGTAACATCAGTATTCAGAGTATATTTTAAAAAATGCAATTTCTTATTTCTATACATTGTTTTTTTAAATTTTGTTGCCTTCTAAATGCATGTCACAGGTGCTATAAGCGTAAATTCAATTCGAATAATGGTTTGTATATATATGAAATATTAAAACTCACTTCTTCGCATTAACTCCATCCGTCTGTTCGGATCATATATTTCGTCGTCTACGGAGATGACGACGTAATCACCAGATTCCAATAATTTTCGTTTTTGTAGACATTTTACAAAATCTATTAACGCGATATGTTCGCCCACAAATACATAAACTGCAATAAGGCAAGCATTTATTGATATTAGTAATAAATAAAACAAGAAATTAATCATGCCACGTGTTAGTTACTAGATCATCTTTTATTTTATTTTTTATATGTTTTATCTACAAAATTCTGGTGGAGTTTTATTGAAATTTGGGTGCTAGGGGGTAGTCACGTATTCGATAAACGATATACGTGTTTAGCACGTGATTTTCAAATTAAGGAATCAGGATTTTATTTTTCCTGAGTAACGGAAACATCCAAACTGTCCCAAAGGAATAACCTCAAATTAGTGATTCGGGTAAAAACGTTCTTTTTATAATTAAATCGTAGCTCTGTGAACCTCTACGAGGGTTGCTTCTTAAGTTTTGAAGTATGGCAATACTAATGTGAATACGTCAATTATGACATTTTCCTCATAAAGTTTGACGTTTTAAACGGTGAACGTAATCAGAACGAAAATCAGAGATTTTCACGAAAACGCAAGAGATTTGGCAACAGTGTGTAGTACTTACCTCTGGTTATTTTATAAGTTTCTGCAACGATTTTGTCCATTTGTTCAATGTACTCTGGAATATAATCAGAGTAACGTTTCGTGTCAGTAATTGTAAGTCCATGGAATAGCGATTGCTCCTGTAAATAGAACAAAATTCCGTGTAGTTCTATGATACTTTGTTGCGACAAGAAATTCGGGATCAATCCGAGACTAATCTATAATTTGAAATAGTTACACTGGACTGGACAACCATTTTGTTAATAGATAAACTAAAAGCGATGAGTACATTAACGATCATAGATATAAAAAGAACTGCGCCAAAGTAAATAACTTACTTTTATGGCTTCCTGGACTTCACTTCCAGACGCTGGATGTGCTCCGGAAACTACTACGAAAGTGTGCCAATCAAAAGCACGTAACAGAGCGACGACGCTTTTCGATACTTTACTAGATGGCGGTAAAGTCCTTGCGAATGTAAAGAAAAGTCTTTTATTTGATACTTTTGTTTCACTGCATCTCTGGAGTTGGAAAAATTTCATTAAAAAACGAGTTCATTATATTGGAGATATGATATCCAAAAAAAAAACGTTAGACTAAACTAGTAAGACCACAAATTGCCTATTTTATAGATGGTTTACGGAGGTGATTTGAATTCGAGTTAGTTTTCTATTTTTAGTTAAAACTTCATTAAAATTTCATTGTTGCCATTACAATGCATTATCTTTAAATTTATTCCCGTGTCCTTACAAAAATTTGAAACGTTTTACAAGATGGCTACTGATTACTGATAAGTATTTTATTGAGGTTATTTTAAATA
>NW_026614211.1:0-12198 GCF_026230105.1 Diorhabda sublineata
CATTTCTCATATATTTGAGTGAGTTTGCATCTAACTTTGTCAGATATCATCGAATAACATCGATTGAAGCCCATTGAGGTCAACTGTCACTTTGTGTTAATTGAAAATTTTCAAAGTCTAACTTCCTAATTTGAAGTCGAATTTCAACATTTCTCATATATTTGAGTGAGTTTGCATCTAACTTTGTCAGATATCATCGAATAACATCGATTGAAGCCCGTTGAGGTCAACTGTCACCATGTGTTAATTGAAAATTTTCAAAGTCTATCTTCCCAATTTGAAGTCGAATTTCAACATTTCTCATATATTTGAGTGAGTTTGCATCTAACTTTGTTAGATATCATCGAATAACATCGATTGAAGCCCGTTGAGGTCAACTGTCACTTTGTGTTAATTGAAAATTTTCAAAGTCTAACTTCCTAATTTGAAGTCGAATTTCAACATTTCTCATATATTTGAGTGAGTTTGCATCTAACTTTGTCAGATATCATCGAATAACATCGATTGAAGCCCGTTGAGGTCAACTGTCACTTTGTGTTAATTGAAAATTTTCAAAGTCTAACTTCCTAATTTGAAGTCGAATTTCAACATTTCTCATATATTTGAGTGAGTTTGCATCTAACTTTGTCAGATATCATCGAATAACATCGATTGAAGCCCATTGACGTCAACTGTCACTTTGTGTTAATTGAAAATTTTCAAAGTCTAACTTCCTAATTTGGAGTCGAATTTCAACATTTCTCATATATTTGAGTGTGTTTGCATCTAACTTTGTCAGATATCATCGAATAACATCGATTGAAGCCCATTGAGGTGAACTGTCACTTTGTGTTAATTGAAAATTTTCAAAGTCTAACTTCCTAATTTGGAGTCGAATTTCAACATTTCTCATATATTTGAGTGAGTTTGCATCTAACTTTATCAGATATCATCGAATAAAATCGATTGAAGCCCGTTGAGGTCAACTGTCACTTTGTGTTAATTGAAAATTTTCAAAGTCTAACTTCCTAATTTGAAGTCGAATTTCAACATTTCTCATATATTTGAGTGAGTTTGCATATAAGTTTGTCAGATATCATCGAATAACATCGATTGAAGCCCATTGACGTCAACTGTCACTTTGTGTTAATTGAAAATTTTCAAAGTCTAGCTTCCTAATTTGGAGTCGAATTTCAACATTTCTCATATATTTGAGTGAGTTTGCATCTAACTTTGTCAGATATCATCGAATAACATCGATTGAAGCCCATTGAGGTCAACTGTCACTTTGTGTTAATTGAAAATTTTCAAAGTCTAACTTCCTAATTTGAAGTCGAATTTCAACATTTCTCATATATTTGAGTGAGTTTGCATCTAACTTTGTCAGATATCATCGAATAACATCGATTGAAGCCCGTTGAGGTCAACTGTCACCATGTGTTAATTGAAAATTTTCAAAGTCTATCTTCCCAATTTGAAGTCGAATTTCAACATTTCTCATATATTTGAGTGAGTTTGCATCTAACTTTGTTAGATATCATCGAATAACATCGATTGAAGCCCGTTGAGGTCAACTGTCACTTTGTGTTAATTGAAAATTTTCAAAGTCTAACTTCCTAATTTGAAGTCGAATTTCAACATTTCTCATATATTTGAGTGAGTTTGCATCTAACTTTGTCAGATATCATCGAATAACATCGATTGAAGCCCGTTGAGGTCAACTGTCACTTTGGGTTAATTGAAAATTTTCAAAGTCTAACTTCCTAATTTGAAGTCGAATTTCAACATTTCTCATATATTTGAGTGAGTTTGCATCTAACTTTGTCATATATCATCGAATAACATCGATTGAAGCCCGTTGAGGTCAACTGTCACTTTGTGTTATTTGAAAATTTTCAAAGTCTAACTTCCTAATTTGGAGTCGAATTTCAACATTTCTCATATATTTGAGTGAGTTTGCATCTAACTTTGTCAGATATCATCGAATAACATCGATTGAAGCCCGTTGAGAACTGTCACTTTGTGTTAATTGAAAATTTTCAAAGTCTAACTTCCTAATTTGAAGTCGAATTTCAACATTTCTCATATATTTGAGTGAGTTTGCATCTAACTTTGTCAGATATCATCGAATAACATCGATTGAAGCCCATTGACGTCAACTGTCACTTTGTGTTAATTGAAAATTTTCAAAATCTAACTTCCTAATTTGGAGTCGAATTTCAACATTTCTCATATTTTGGGTGAGTTTGCATCTAACTTTGTCAGATATCATCGAATAACATCGATTGAAGCCCGTTGAGGTCAACTGTCACTTTGTGTTAATTGAAAATTTTCAAAGTCTAACTTCCTAATTTGGAGTCGATTTCAACATTTCTCATATATTTGAGTGAGTTTGCATCTAACTTTGTCAGATATCATCGAATAACATCGATTGAAGCCCATTGAGGTCAACTGTCACTTTGTGTTAATTGAAAATTTTCAAAGTCTAACTTCCTAATTTGGAGTCGAATTTCAACATTTCTCATATATTTGAGTGAGTTTGCATCTAACTTTATCAGATATCATCGAATAAAATCGATTGAAGCCCGTTGAGGTCAACTGTCACTTTGTGTTAATTGAAAATTTTCAAAGTCTAACTTCCTAATTTGAAGTCGAATTTCAACATTTCTCATATATTTGAGTGAGTTTGCATCTAACTTTGTCAGATATCATCGAATAACATCGATTGAAGCCCGTTGAGGTCAACTGTCACTTTGTGTTAATTGAAAATTTTCAAAGTCTAACTTCCTAATTTGAAGTCGAATTTCAACATTTCTCATATATTTGAGTGAGTTTGCATCTAACTTTGTCAGATATCATCGAATAACATCGATTGAAGCCCGTTGAGGTCAACTGTCACCATGTGTTAATTGAAAATTTTCAAAGTCTATCTTCCCAATTTGAAGTCGAATTTCAACATTTCTCATATATTTGAGTGAGTTTGCATCTAACTTTGTTAGATATCATCGAATAACATCGATTGAAGCCCGTTGAGGTCAACTGTCACTTTGTGTTAATTGAAAATTTTCAAAGTCTAACTTCCTAATTTGAAGTCGAATTTCAACATTTCTCATATATTTGAGTGAGTTTGCATCTAACTTTGTCAGATATCATCGAATAACATCGATTGAAGCCCGTTGAGGTCAACTGTCACTTTGGGTTAATTGAAAATTTTCAAAGTCTTACTTCCTAATTTGAAGTCGAATTTCAACATTTCTCATATATTTGAGTGAGTTTGCATCTAACTTTGTCATATATCATCGAATAACATCGATTGAAGCCCGTTGAGGTCAACTGTCACTTTGTGTTATTTGAAAATTTTCAAAGTCTAACTTCCTAATTTGGAGTCGAATTTCAACATTTCTCATATATTTGAGTGAGTTTGCATCTAACTTTGTCAGATATCATCGAATAACATCGATTGAAGCCCATTGAGGTCAACTGTCACTTTGTGTTAATTGAAAATTTTCAAAGTCTAACTTCCTAATTTGAAGTCGAATTTCAACATTTCTCATATATTTGAGTGAGTTTGCATCTAACTTTGTCAGATATTATCGAATAACATCGATTGAAGCCCGTTGAGGTCAACTGTCACTTTGTGTTAATTGAAAATTTTCAAAGTCTAACTTCCTAATTTGAAGTCGAATTTCAACATTTCTCATATATTTAAGTGAGTTTGCATCTAACTTTGTCAGATATAATCGAATAACATCCATTGAAGCCCATTGAGTTCAACTGTCACCATGTGTTAATTGAAAATTTTCTAAGTGTATCTTCCCAATTTGAAGTCGAATTTCAACATTTCTCATATATTTGAGTGAGTTTGCATCTAACTTTGTTAGATATCATCGAATAACATCGATTGAAGCCCGTTGAGGTCAACTGTCACTTTGTGTTAATTGAAAATTTTCAAAGTCTAACTTCCTAATTTGAAGTCGAATTTCAACATTTCTCATATATTTGAGTGAGTTTGCATATAAGTTTGTCAGATATCATCGAATAACATCGATTGAAGCCCATTGATGTCAACTGTCACTTTGTGTTAATTGAAAATTTTCAAAGTCTAACTTCCTAATTTGAAGTCGAATTTCAACATTTCTCATATATTTAAGTGAGTTTGCATCTAACTTTGTCAGATATAATCGAATAACATCCATTGAAGCCCATTGAGTTCAACTGTCACCATGTGTTAATTGAAAATTTTCAAAGTGTATCTTCCCAATTTGAAGTCGAATTTCAACATTTCTCATATATTTGAGTGAGTTTGCATCTAACTTTGTTAGATATCATCGAATAACATCGATTGAAGCCCGTTGAGGTCAACTGTCACTTTGTGTTAATTGAAAATTTTCAAAGTGTATCTTCCCAATTTGAAGTCGAATTTCAACATTTCTCATATATTTGAGTGAGTTTGCATCTAACTTTGTTAGATATCATCGAATAACATCGATTGAAGCCCGTTGAGGTCAACTGTCACTTTGTGTTATTTGAAAATTTTCAAAGTCTAACTTCCTAATTTGGAGTCGAATTTCAACATTTCTCATATATTTGAGTGAGTTTGCATCTAACTTTGTCAGATATCATCGAATAACATCGATTGAAGCCCATTGAGGTCAACTGTCACTTTGTGTTAATTGAAAATTTTCAAAGTCTAACTTCCTAATTTGAAGTCGAATTTCAACATTTCTCATATATTTGAGTGAGTTTGCATCTAACTTTGTCAGATATTATCGAATAACATCGATTGAAGCCCGTTGAGGTCAACTGTCACTTTGTGTTAATTGAAAATTTTCAAAGTCTAACTTCCTAATTTGAAGTCGAATTTCAACATTTCTCATATATTTAAGTGAGTTTGCATCTAACTTTGTCAGATATAATCGAATAACATCCATTGAAGCCCATTGAGTTCAACTGTCACCATGTGTTAATTGAAAATTTTCAAAGTGTATCTTCCCAATTTGAAGTCGAATTTCAACATTTCTCATATATTTGAGTGAGTTTGCATCTAACTTTGTTAGATATCATCGAATAACATCGATTGAAGCCCGTTGAGGTCAACTGTCACTTTGTGTTAATTGAAAATTTTCAAAGTCTAACTTCCTAATTTGAAGTCGAATTTCAACATTTCTCATATATTTGAGTGAGTTTGCATATAAGTTTGTCAGATATCATCGAATAACATCGATTGAAGCCCATTGATGTCAACTGTCACTTTGTGTTAATTGAAAATTTTCAAAGTCTAACTTCCTAATTTGAAGTCGAATTTCAACATTTCTCATATATTTAAGTGAGTTTGCATCTAACTTTGTCAGATATAATCGAATAACATCCATTGAAGCCCATTGAGTTCAACTGTCACCATGTGTTAATTGAAAATTTTCAAAGTGTATCTTCCCAATTTGAAGTCGAATTTCAACATTTCTCATATATTTGAGTGAGTTTGCATCTAACTTTGTCAGATATAATCGAATAACATCCATTGAAGCCCATTGAGTTCAACTGTCACCATGTGTTAATTGAAAATTTTCAAAGTCTAACTTCCTAATTTGAAGTCGAATTTCAACATTTCTCATATATTTGAGTGAGTTTGCATCTAACTTTGTCAGATATCATCGAATAACATCGATTGAAGCCCGTTGAGGTCAACTGTCACTTTGGGTTAATTGAAAATTTTCAAAGTCTAACTTCCTAATTTGAAGTCGAATTTCAACATTTCTCATATATTTGAGTGAGTTTGCATCTAACTTTGTCATATATCATCGAATAACATCGATTGAAGCCCGTTGAGGTCAACTGTCACTTTGTGTTATTTGAAAATTTTCAAAGTCTAACTTCCTAATTTGGAGTCGAATTTCAACATTTCTCATATATTTGAGTGAGTTTGCATCTAACTTTGTCAGATATCATCGAATAACATCGATTGAAGCCCGTTGAGGTCAACTGTCACTTTGTGTTAATTGAAAATTTTCAAAGTCTAACTTCCTAATTTGAAGTCGAATTTCAACATTTCTCATATATTTGAGTGAGTTTGCATCTAACTTTGTCAGATATCATCGAATAACATCGATTGAAGCCCATTGACGTCAACTGTCACTTTGTGTTAATTGAAAATTTTCAAAGTCTAACTTCCTAATTTGGAGTCGAATTTCAACATTTCTCATATATTTGAGTGTGTTTGCATCTAACTTTGTCAGATATCATCGAATAACATCGATTGAAGCCCATTGAGGTCAACTGTCACTTTGTGTTAATTGAAAATTTTCAAAGTCTAACTTCCTAATTTGGAGTCGAATTTCAACATTTCTCATATATTTGAGTGAGTTTGCATCTAACTTTATCAGATATCATCGAATAAAATCGATTGAAGCCCGTTGAGGTCAACTGTCACTTTGTGTTAATTGAAAATTTTCAAAGTCTAACTTCCTAATTTGAAGTCGAATTTCAACATTTCTCATATATTTGAGTGAGTTTGCATCTAACTTTGTCAGATATCATCGAATAACATCGATTGAAGCCCATTGAGGTCAACTGTCACTTTGTGTTAATTGAAAATTTTCAAAGTCTAACTTCCTAATTTGAAGTCGAATTTCAACATTTCTCATATATTTGAGTGAGTTTGCATATAAGTTTGTCAGATATCATCGAATAACATCGATTGAAGCCCATTGACGTCAACTGTCACTTTGTGTTAATTGAAAATTTTCAAAGTCTAGCTTCCTAATTTGGAGTCGAATTTCAACATTTCTCATATATTTGAGTGAGTTTGCATCTAACTTTGTCAGATATCATCGAATAACATCGATTGAAGCCCATTGAGGTCAACTGTCACTTTGTGTTAATTGAAAATTTTCAAAGTCTAACTTCCTAATTTGAAGTCGAATTTCAACATTTCTCATATATTTGAGTGAGTTTGCATCTAACTTTGTCAGATATCATCGAATAACATCGATTGAAGCCCGTTGAGGTCAACTGTCACCATGTGTTAATTGAAAATTTTCAAAGTCTATCTTCCCAATTTGAAGTCGAATTTCAACATTTCTCATATATTTGAGTGAGTTTGCATCTAACTTTGTTAGATATCATCGAATAACATCGATTGAAGCCCGTTGAGGTCAACTGTCACTTTGTGTTAATTGAAAATTTTCAAAGTCTAACTTCCTAATTTGAAGTCGAATTTCAACATTTCTCATATATTTGAGTGAGTTTGCATCTAACTTTGTCAGATATCATCGAATAACATCGATTGAAGCCCGTTGAGGTCAACTGTCACTTTGTGTTAATTGAAAATTTTCAAAGTCTAACTTCCTAATTTGAAGTCGAATTTCAACATTTCTCATATATTTGAGTGAGTTTGCATCTAACTTTGTCAGATATCATCGAATAACATCGATTGAAGCCCATTGACGTCAACTGTCACTTTGTGTTAATTGAAAATTTTCAAAGTCTAACTTCCTAATTTGGAGTCGAATTTCAACATTTCTCATATATTTGAGTGTGTTTGCATCTAACTTTGTCAGATATCATCGAATAACATCGATTGAAGCCCATTGAGGTCAACTGTCACTTTGTGTTAATTGAAAATTTTCAAAGTCTAACTTCCTAATTTGGAGTCGAATTTCAACATTTCTCATATATTTGAGTGAGTTTGCATCTAACTTTATCAGATATCATCGAATAAAATCGATTGAAGCCCGTTGAGGTCAACTGTCACTTTGTGTTAATTGAAAATTTTCAAAGTCTAACTTCCTAATTTGAAGTCGAATTTCAACATTTCTCATATATTTGAGTGAGTTTGCATATAAGTTTGTCAGATATCATCGAATAACATCGATTGAAGCCCATTGACGTCAACTGTCACTTTGTGTTAATTGAAAATTTTCAAAGTCTAGCTTCCTAATTTGGAGTCGAATTTCAACATTTCTCATATATTTGAGTGAGTTTGCATCTAACTTTGTCAGATATCATCGAATAACATCGATTGAAGCCCATTGAGGTCAACTGTCACTTTGTGTTAATTGAAAATTTTCAAAGTCTAACTTCCTAATTTGAAGTCGAATTTCAACATTTCTCATATATTTGAGTGAGTTTGCATCTAACTTTGTCAGATATCATCGAATAACATCGATTGAAGCCCGTTGAGGTCAACTGTCACCATGTGTTAATTGAAAATTTTCAAAGTCTATCTTCCCAATTTGAAGTCGAATTTCAACATTTCTCATATATTTGAGTGAGTTTGCATCTAACTTTGTTAGATATCATCGAATAACATCGATTGAAGCCCGTTGAGGTCAACTGTCACTTTGTGTTAATTGAAAATTTTCAAAGTCTAACTTCCTAATTGAAGTCGAATTTCAACATTTCTCATATATTTGAGTGAGTTTGCATCTAACTTTGTCAGATATCATCGAATAACATCGATTGAAGCCCGTTGAGGTCAACTGTCACTTTGGGTTAATTGAAAATTTTCAAAGTCTAACTTCCTAATTTGAAGTCGAATTTCAACATTTCTCATATATTTGAGTGAGTTTGCATCTAACTTTGTCATATATCATCGAATAACATCGATTGAAGCCCGTTGAGGTCAACTGTCACTTTGTGTTATTTGAAAATTTTCAAAGTCTAACTTCCTAATTTGGAGTCGAATTTCAACATTTCTCATATATTTGAGTGAGTTTGCATCTAACTTTGTCAGATATCATCGAATAACATCGATTGAAGCCCGTTGAGAACTGTCACTTTGTGTTAATTGAAAATTTTCAAAGTCTAACTTCCTAATTTGAAGTCGAATTTCAACATTTCTCATATATTTGAGTGAGTTTGCATCTAACTTTGTCAGATATCATCGAATAACATCGATTGAAGCCCATTGACGTCAACTGTCACTTTGTGTTAATTGAAAATTTTCAAAATCTAACTTCCTAATTTGGAGTCGAATTTCAACATTTCTCATATTTTGGGTGAGTTTGCATCTAACTTTGTCAGATATCATCGAATAACATCGATTGAAGCCCGTTGAGGTCAACTGTCACTTTGTGTTAATTGAAAATTTTCAAAGTCTAACTTCCTAATTTGGAGTCGATTTCAACATTTCTCATATATTTGAGTGAGTTTGCATCTAACTTTGTCAGATATCATCGAATAACATCGATTGAAGCCCATTGAGGTCAACTGTCACTTTGTGTTAATTGAAAATTTTCAAAGTCTAACTTCCTAATTTGGAGTCGAATTTCAACATTTCTCATATATTTGAGTGAGTTTGCATCTAACTTTATCAGATATCATCGAATAAAATCGATTGAAGCCCGTTGAGGTCAACTGTCACTTTGTGTTAATTGAAAATTTTCAAAGTCTAACTTCCTAATTTGAAGTCGAATTTCAACATTTCTCATATATTTGAGTGAGTTTGCATCTAACTTTGTCAGATATCATCGAATAACATCGATTGAAGCCCGTTGAGGTCAACTGTCACTTTGTGTTAATTGAAAATTTTCAAAGTCTAACTTCCTAATTTGAAGTCGAATTTCAACATTTCTCATATATTTGAGTGAGTTTGCATCTAACTTTGTCAGATATCATCGAATAACATCGATTGAAGCCCGTTGAGGTCAACTGTCACCATGTGTTAATTGAAAATTTTCAAAGTCTATCTTCCCAATTTGAAGTCGAATTTCAACATTTCTCATATATTTGAGTGAGTTTGCATCTAACTTTGTTAGATATCATCGAATAACATCGATTGAAGCCCGTTGAGGTCAACTGTCACTTTGTGTTAATTGAAAATTTTCAAAGTCTAACTTCCTAATTTGAAGTCGAATTTCAACATTTCTCATATATTTGAGTGAGTTTGCATCTAACTTTGTCAGATATCATCGAATAACATCGATTGAAGCCCGTTGAGGTCAACTGTCACTTTGGGTTAATTGAAAATTTTCAAAGTCTAACTTCCTAATTTGAAGTCGAATTTCAACATTTCTCATATATTTGAGTGAGTTTGCATCTAACTTTGTCATATATCATCGAATAACATCGATTGAAGCCCGTTGAGGTCAACTGTCACTTTGTGTTATTTGAAAATTTTCAAAGTCTAACTTCCTAATTTGGAGTCGAATTTCAACATTTCTCATATATTTGAGTGAGTTTGCATCTAACTTTGTCAGATATCATCGAATAACATCGATTGAAGCCCATTGAGGTCAACTGTCACTTTGTGTTAATTGAAAATTTTCAAAGTCTAACTTCCTAATTTGAAGTCGAATTTCAACATTTCTCATATATTTGAGTGAGTTTGCATCTAACTTTGTCAGATATTATCGAATAACATCGATTGAAGCCCGTTGAGGTCAACTGTCACTTTGTGTTAATTGAAAATTTTCAAAGTCTAACTTCCTAATTTGAAGTCGAATTTCAACATTTCTCATATATTTAAGTGAGTTTGCATCTAACTTTGTCAGATATAATCGAATAACATCCATTGAAGCCCATTGAGTTCAACTGTCACCATGTGTTAATTGAAAATTTTCAAAGTGTATCTTCCCAATTTGAAGTCGAATTTCAACATTTCTCATATATTTGAGTGAGTTTGCATCTAACTTTGTTAGATATCATCGAATAACATCGATTGAAGCCCGTTGAGGTCAACTGTCACTTTGTGTTAATTGAAAATTTTCAAAGTCTAACTTCCTAATTTGAAGTCGAATTTCAACATTTCTCATATATTTGAGTGAGTTTGCATATAAGTTTGTCAGATATCATCGAATAACATCGATTGAAGCCCATTGATGTCAACTGTCACTTTGTGTTAATTGAAAATTTTCAAAGTCTAACTTCCTAATTTGAAGTCGAATTTCAACATTTCTCATATATTTAAGTGAGTTTGCATCTAACTTTGTCAGATATAATCGAATAACATCCATTGAAGCCCATTGAGTTCAACTGTCACCATGTGTTAATTGAAAATTTTCAAAGTGTATCTTCCCAATTTGAAGTCGAATTTCAACATTTCTCATATATTTGAGTGAGTTTGCATCTAACTTTGTTAGATATCATCGAATAACATCGATTGAAGCCCGTTGAGGTCAACTGTCACTTTGTGTTAATTGAAAATTTTCAAAGTCTAACTTCCTAATTTGAAGTCGAATTTCAACATTTCTCATATATTTGAGTGAGTTTGCATCTAACTTTGTCAGATATCATCGAATAACATCGATTGAAGCCCGTTGAGGTCAACTGTCACTTTGTGTTAATTGAAAATTTTGAAAGTCTAACTTCCTAATTTGAAGTCGAATTTCAACATTTCTCATATATTTGAGTGAGTTTGCATCTAACTTTGTCAGATATCATCGAATAACATCGATTGAAGCCCGTTGAGGTCAACTGTCACTTTGTGTTAATTGAAAATTTTCAAAGTCTAACTTCCTAATTTGGAGTCGAATTTCAACATTTCTCATATATTTGAGTGAGTTTGCATCTAACTTTGTCAGATATCATCGAATAACATCGATTGAAGCCCGTTGAGGTCAACTGTCACTTTGTGTTAATTGAAAATTTTCAAAGTCTAACTTCCTAATTTGGAGTCGAATTTCAACATTTCTCATATATTTGAGTGAGTTTGCATCTAACTTTATCAGATATCATCGAATAAAATCGATTGAAGCCCATTGAGGTCAACTGTCACTTTGTGTTAATTGAAAATTTTCAAAGTCTAACTTCCTAATTTGGAGTCAAATTTCAACATTTCTCATATATTTGAGTGGGTTTGCATCTAACTTTGTCAGATATCATCGAATAACATCGATTGAAGCCCATTGAGTTCAACTGTCACCATGTGTTAATTGAAAATTTTCAAAGTGAATCTTCCCAATTTGAAGTCGAATTTCAACATTTCTCATATATTTGAGTGAGTTTGCATCTAACTTTGTCAGATATCATCGAATAACATCGATTGAAGCCCATTGAGGTCAACTGTCACTTTGTGTTAATTGAAAATTTTCAAAGTCTAACTTCCTAATTTGGAGTCGAATTTCAATATTTCTCATATATTTGAGTGAGTTTGCATCTAACTTTGTCAGATATCATCGAATAACATCGATTGAAGCCCGTTGAGGTCAACTGTCACCATGTGTTAATTGAAAATTTTCAAAGTCTATCTTCCCAATTTGAAGTCGAATTTCAACATTTCTA
>NW_026614212.1:0-12164 GCF_026230105.1 Diorhabda sublineata
ATTAGTCTCAGCTAATCTTGAAACTAACCATATAAAACATAATGGTAATAATAAATATATAAATCAAATAAATTCTTGATATTTAATTAAATCAATTAAATTTACACTTAAAATTAAAAATAAAAATGATATTAAAATTAAAGCTAATCTTACTTCATAAGAAATTGTCTGTGCAACTGAACGAAGTCTACCTAATAATGAATAATTAGAATTTGAAGATCACCCAGCCAATATAATTGTATAAACTCTCAATCTTGAGACAGCTAAAAAAAATAAAATCGTTAAATTAAATCTAATATTAATCCTAATAAATGGTATACATATTCATATAAATAAAGATAATAATAAATTAAAAATAGGGGATAAATAATATAAATTAAAATTTGCCATAAAAGGATAAGTTTGCTCTTTACTAAATAATTTAATAGCATCCCTAAAAGGTTGAATTAAACCAATAAACCCAACTTTATTTGGCCCTTTACGAATTTGAATATAACCTAAAACTTTACGTTCTAATAATGTTAAAAAAGCAATCCTAATTAATACACAAATAATTAAAATTAACCTTGAAATTATAATTATCAAAAAATCTTTTAATATCAAGTATTACTTGTAATATAAATTACATTTAAAGATTCTAAATCTATTGCACTAATCTGCCAAAATAATTAATTTTATTCAAAATATAAAAATTATTTTTTTCATTTGGTCCTTTCGTACTAAAATGTTAAATTTAATTAAAGATAGAAACCAACCTGGCTTAAACCGGTTTAAACTCAGATCATGTAAAATTTTAAAAGTCGAACAGACTTAATTAATTAGCTTCTGCACCAATTATAAATTTTAATCCAACATCGAGGTCGCAATCTTTATTATCGATTTGAACTCTTTAATAAAATTACGCTGTTATCCCTAAGGTAATTTTATCTTGTAATCAAAATTTTTGGATCAACAATTTATTAATTAATATAAAAATATAAAAAAAGTTTATTAAATTTTTTAATCACCCCAATTAAATAATTTTTAAATATAAAAAAATTAATACTAAATCTTTTATATAAAAAATTATAAAACTCTATAGGGTCTTCTCGTCTTTTAATATTATTTAAGCTTTTGAACTTAAAAATAAAATTCTATAAAAATTAAATAGAGACAGTCTTTTTTTCATTCAACCCTTCATTCCAGCTTTCAATTAAAAAACTAATGATTATGCTACCTTAGCACGGTCAAAATACCGCGGCCATTCAATATATTCAGAGGGCAGACCAGACTTTAAATTTAACACAAAAAGACATGTTTTTAATAAACAGGTGAAAAAATATTTGCCGAATTCCTTTACTTAACCTAATAAATAAATTTTAAACTTACAAATTTATATACTAATTTTATCATTATTACTAAATTTTTTATATTCAAATTTATATTTTAATAAAAAATTTATAGTAAATAAAAATTATATAATTTTAATTATAAATTATAACATACTTCAAATATGAAAATTTTTAATCCTAATTTTATAATTTAATTATTAATATACTAATAAAAATTTATTTTTAAGCTCATCCCTAAAAATATTAACTATTAATAATATAAAAATATTAAAAAATATCTATATTAATTAATAAATAAATTAAATTTTTTTCTTAAAAAACTAGATATATTTAAAAACGAATAACATTTCATTACAAAAAAAATATTAAAAATTATTTATTCTACAATAAAAATTTTAATTTTTTAGCTCTTTTAAATTCGAAAAAATTAAATACATAAATATTATTTAATAAACCCTGATACACAAGGTACAAAAAATTAATTTTTCTTTTTTTAATAATAAAATTTTCTTTCACAATACAATTTACTATAATTAAATAAATTTTTTCTTTTTTAATAATAAAATAAATTTTACTTAAATTAAAAATTTATAACTTAAAAAAATAATAAAATTCTTATTTCAAATTAAATTGAATTTCACAATTAACTTTTTAATGTAACTAAAATACTTTTTAATCAAGCTCTAATTTGTATTCTAGATTCACTTTCCAGTAAATCTACTTTGTTACGACTTATTTCATATTAAATGAAAGCGACGGGCGATATGTACATATTTTAGAGCTAAAATCATTTTAATTAATTTATTAAAATTACTATCAAATCCATATTTAAATTTTTAATAATAAAAATTATCCAAAAATATTTTTATTGTAACCCCATTACTTCTTATATATAAATTGCACCTTGATCTGATAAATTTTATAATATTAAATTCTAAATATTTATAATTTTAATAAAATATTTAATTACGATGATATACAAACTAATAATATAAGTAAATTAAATCGTGGATTATCATTTACAGAACAGGTTCCTCTGAAAAGACTAAAATACCGCCAAAATTTTTAATTTTCAAGAACATAACTATTACTAATTCAATATTTTTAATTACATTTAAAATAATAGGGTATCTAATCCTAGTTTATAATTTAAATTTTTAAACTTCATTAACAAACTTAAATTTTTAAATAAAACTTAAAATTTCACTTATTAAATTCTATATTAAAATTATTACTTACAATTAATTTTTATCAATAAAATTAAATTATATTATTTGTATAACCGCAACTGCTGGCACAAATTTTGTTAATAATACTTATTATTTCTAAATCTAAATTTCTTTAATATATAATTTTAATCACTGTTAAATTCTTCTATAAAATAATTCACATATAATAAAAAATAACACCTAATTTTTAAGTTAAAATAAAACTTTTAAAAAATAAACAATTAAATAAACATAAAATAAACTTCCTGCCCGTCAAAATTTTTCTCACTGACCAAAATTAAAAACAAATTAATCATAAAACTTATTTTTTAAATTTTAACCTCATATTTTAATTTAAAATTATATGACAAAATAAAATTTTTCATATATGAGAACCAAATTTAACTTTTATAAAATTATACCTTTAATTAATAAATTAATCCTATAAATTAAGTTGACTTGCACCCCTTAATGCAAGCTACAAAATGATTGACCCAACTTTTCAGTTAAATTAATCCTATAAATTAAGTTGACTTGCACCCCTTAATGCAAGCTACAAAATGATTGGCCCAATTTTTCAGTTAGATTAATTCTATAAATTAAGTTGACTTGCATCCCCTTAATGCAAACTACAAAATGATTGACCCAATTTTTCAATTAAATTAATTCTATAAATTAAGTTGACTTGCATCCCCTTAATGCAAGCTACAAAATGATTGACCCAACTTTTCAGTTAAATTAATCCTATAAATTAAGTTGACTTGCACCCCTTAATGCAAACTACAAAATGATTGGCCCAACTTTTCAGTTAAATTAATCCTATAAATTAAGTTGACTTACATCCCCTTAATGCAAGCTACAAAATGATTGACCCAATTTTTCAGTTAAATTAATCCTATAAATTAAGTTGACTTGCACCCCTTAATGCAAGCTACAAAATGATTGGCCCAATTTTTCAGTTAGATTAATTCTATAAATTAAGTTGACTTGCATCCCCTTAATGCAAACTACAAAATGATTGACCCAATTTTTCAATTAAATTAATTCTATAAATTAAGTTAACTTGCATCCCCTTAATGCAAGCTACAAAATGATTGGCCCAATTTTTCAGTTAAATTAATCCTATAAATTAAGTTGACTTGCACCCCTTAATGCAAGCTACAAAATGATTGGCCCAATTTTTCAGTTAAATTAATCCTATAAATTAAGTTGACTTGCATCCCCTTAATGCAAGCTACAAAATGATTGAACCAATTTTTCAATTAAATTAATTCTATAAATTAAGTTAACTTACATCCCCTTAATGCAAGCTACAAAATGATTGGCCCGATTTTTCAGTTAAATTAATCCTATAAATTAAGTTGACTTGCACCCCTTAATGCAAGCTACAAAATGATTGGCCTAATTTTTCAGTTAAATTAATTCTATAAATTAAGTTGGCTTGCACCCCTTAATGCAAGCTACAAAATGATTGGCCTAATTTTTCAGTTAAATTAATTCTATAAATTAAGTTGGCTTGCACCCCTTAATGCAGGCTACAAAATGATTGGCCCAATTTTTCAGTTAAATTAATCCTATAAATTAAGTTGACTTGCATCCCCTTAATGCAAGCTACAAAATGATTGAACCAATTTTTCAATTAAATTAATTCTATAAATTAAGTTAACTTACATCCCCTTAATGCAAGCTACAAAATGATTGGCCCGATTTTTCAGTTAAATTAATCCTATAAATTAAGTTGACTTGCACCCCTTAATGCAAGCTACAAAATGATTGGCCTAATTTTTCAGTTAAATTAATTCTATAAATTAAGTTGGCTTGCACCCCTTAATGCAAGCTACAAAATGATTGGCCTAATTTTTCAGTTAAATTAATCCTATAAATTAAGTTGACTTGCACCCCTTAATGCAAGCTACAAAATGATTGGCCTAATTTTTCAGTTAAATTAATTCTATAAATTAAGTTGGCTTGCACCCCTTAATGCAAGCTACAAAATGATTGGCCTAATTTTTCAGTTAAATTAATTCTATAAATTAAGTTGACTTGCACCCCTTAATGCAAGCTACAAAATGATTGAACCAATTTTTCAATTAAATTAATTCTATAAATATAAAATTTTAGCCTTAAAAATTAATAAAAATATAACTCTTTAAAAATTTCTATGAACAAAAAAAAAATGAAGGTTTTTTTTTAAAAAAAAGTAGTAATTAAACTAAAATTTTAAATAAATTAAAAACTAAATTTAACTAACTAAAATAATAAAGAAAAAATAGTATTTTTTAATTTTTTTTTCTAAAAAAATTCAATTTTATAAAAATTATTTGTAAACTTAAACTTTTGATAATTTAGATAAAATATAAACATAAAAACAAATTATTCCCAAAAATTCTATATTTTTATTGTTCAATTATTTGAATTTTATATAAAAATAAAACAATATTTAGCAAATTAAATCCTTTAATCATATGAAATCTTATTTTATTATTAAAAAAAGAGGTTTTTTTTTTTTTTTTTTTTTTTTTTATGAGTAAATAAAAGTTATATTAATTAAAGAATTATTTAATATTTACTTAATTTATATTCTTTATAAATTTATACGTGATATATTTATAAATATACTATGGTTTAATATAATATTAATAATTCTCCATTCATAAATTAATAATATGGTGAATAAGATCTAAATGATTCTCTTTCTGGGATTTTCAATTTAAGTCTTTAAACTTTGTAATAGTTTTCTATATATATAACAATCGAATTAATTCATAAGTTTAATAGTTTATAAATTATTATTATTTATATATATATAAAGTTACTAGAAACTATTAACATTATTAAAAATCTCATACTAAATATATTCTTGGGTGATATATACATTTCTATTATTTTAATTAATTAAACATTTATATTAGAAAAACCTATATACTTGAAATTTTCAAAGAAAATTTTCATGATTCATTGACTTTTGCCGTTAATGTAAAAAAAAATTACAAAAAAATGCACAAAATTCTGATGCAAAAAATGTGCAAAAAATGCAAAAAATGTGCAAAAAATGCAAAAAAATGCACATTTTTTTTTCAATAAAAATATTTTTTTTTAATTACTTTTTTTGGTAAATTTAAAACTTTATGTTTAACTAAAAACTTGTTTTTTAAAAAAATAATGATGTGCCTGAAAAAAAGGATAATTTTGATAGAATTAATTATGTGTAAAACACCTTCATTAACCCCCCCCAAAAAAATTACACTTAATAGATTAAACTATTTCCTTTAACATCAAAAGTTAATATACATCTTATATTAAAGTGTAAAAAAGGTAAGCTAAATTTAAGCTACTGGGTTCATACCCCATTTATAAAGGTTTCTTTCCTTTTTAATAATAAAATTATATAAACTTCTATTCTTTAATTCAATAATAATTGGTACGATAATTTCAATTTCAGCTTATTCTTGGTTTAATATATGAATTGGCCTTGAAATTAATCTTTTAAGAATTATCCCTTTAATAAAATCAAATAAAAATATTTATCCCGCAGAAGCAGCCTTAAAATATTTTATTACTCAGGCCTTAGCTTCTACTATTATCCTATTCGCTGTAATCATATCATTAATTTCTTCAGACTATATCCCTAATAATTCTGATATTTGATTAATGATAATTCTTAATTCAGCATTACTGACAAAACTAGGAGCTGCCCCCTTTCACTCCTGATTCCCTGAAGTAATAGAAGGATTAAATTGAATAAATAGCCTTATTTTATTAACATGACAAAAATTAGCCCCTATAATTTTAGTAATATATAATTTAAGTATAAATCAATTTTTAACATTTGTAATTATTACCTCCTCTATTGTAGGTGGAATTTTAGGATTAAATCAAACAAGCCTACGAAAAATTATAGCTTACTCTTCAATTAATCATATTGGTTGAATACTTGCAGGAATACTAAATTCTAAATTAATTTGATTAGTATATTTTATTATTTATTTTTTTATTAGATTAAATATTATTATTTTTTTTATAAAATTAAACTTATTCAACCTAAACCAACTTTTTAATGCATTAAATACAAATAAATTAATTAAATTATTTTTTATTTTAAATTTTTTATCTTTAGGAGGTTTACCCCCTTTTTTAGGGTTCCTCCCAAAATGAATTGTGGTTAATAATTTAATTTTAAATCAAATATATACCTTAAGAGTAGTTTTAATCATTACAACATTAATCACTTTGTATTTTTATATTCGACTAACATTTTCTTCTTTAACTATTCTAATAACTGAAAATTTAATTAAACCAACAAAATTTAATAATTTTATCTTTTTATTTTTAAATGTATTTACTCTACTTAGCTTATGCCTTTGTACTAGGATCTTAAATATCTTATAAGGATTTAAGTTAAGTTAAACTATCAACCTTCAAAGTTGATTATAGATTTTATCTAAGCCTTAAAAATTATTTACCTTTAAATTTGCAATTTAATATCATACTTGAATATAAGGCTTGGTAAAAGAATAAAATATTCGTAAATAAATTTACAGTTTATCGCCTGAACTCAGCCATTCTACCGAATAAATGGTTGTTTTCAACAAATCATAAAGATATCGGAACATTATATTTTATTTTTGGGATCTGAGCAGGTATAGTTGGAACCTCCCTTAGAGTGTTAGTACGAACAGAATTAGGAAGACCCGGAACTTTGATTGGAAATGATCAAATTTATAATGTAATCGTAACTGCCCATGCATTTATTATAATTTTTTTTATAGTAATACCAATTATAATTGGGGGCTTTGGAAACTGATTAGTACCCTTAATAATTGGTGCTCCAGATATAGCCTTTCCCCGAATAAATAATATAAGTTTCTGATTATTACCTCCTTCTTTATTCCTTCTAATTATAAGAAGAATTGTAGAAAGAGGTGCAGGAACTGGTATGAACAGTTTACCCTCCTCTTTCATCTAATATTGCTCATGGGGGATCTTCAGTAGATTTAGCTATTTTTAGTTTACATTTAGCAGGAATTTCCTCAATTTTAGGGGCTATTAATTTTATTACCACAGTAATCAATATACGACCCAAAGGCATAACTTTAGACCGAATACCTTTATTTGTTTGAGCTGTTGTAATTACAGCAATCCTCTTACTTTTATCTTTGCCAGTTTTAGCAGGAGCAATTACTATATTGTTAACTGATCGAAATTTAAATACCTCTTTTTTTGATCCCGCTGGAGGAGGGGACCCAATTTTATACCAACATTTATTTTGATTTTTTGGACATCCTGAAGTTTATATTTTAATTCTCCCAGGTTTCGGTTTAATTTCTCATATTGTAAGACAAGAAAGTAGAAAAAAAGAAGCTTTTGGAACTTTAGGTATAATTTATGCTATAATAGCAATTGGTTTATTAGGATTTATTGTTTGAGCTCACCATATATTTACAGTAGGTATAGATGTCGATACCCGAGCTTATTTTACTTCAGCTACTATGATTATTGCAGTTCCTACTGGAATTAAAGTTTTTAGATGATTAGCTACTTTTCACGGATCAAGAATTAACTATAGGCCTACAACATTATGAGCACTAGGGTTTATTTTTTTATTCACAGTCGGAGGATTAACAGGAGTAGTTTTAGCTAACTCTTCAATTGATATTGTTTTACATGATACTTATTACGTTGTTGCTCATTTTCATTATGTTCTTTCTATAGGGGCAGTATTTGCAATTATAGCAGGAATTGTTCAATGATTTCCTTTATTTACAGGATTAACCTTAAATAATTTCTACTTAAAAATTCAATTTTTTATTATATTTATTGGAGTAAATTTAACGTTTTTTCCACAACATTTTTTAGGATTAATAGGAATACCACGACGATACTCAGACTATCCTGATATTTTTACTCTATGAAATATTGTTTCATCAATTGGATCTTTAATTTCCCTTATTAGAGTAATTTTTTTATTATTTATTTTTTGAGAGGCTTTCTCTATACAACGAAAAAGAATTAGTTCATTAAGAATAAATTCTTCAATTGAATGATTACAATTTAACCCCCCAGCAGAACATAGTTATTCCGAATTACCAATATTATCTGCTAATTTCTAATATGGCAGATTAGTGCATTGGACTTAAACCCCAAACATAAAGTTTAAACTTTTTTTAGAAATTTCAACTTGAAAAAGTTTCATATTACAAGATAGAGCATCACCTTTAATAGAACAATTATCATATTTTCATGATCATGCTTTAATAATTTTAGTAATTATTACTGTATTAGTTGGCCAATTATTATTATCACTATTTTTTAATAAATTTTTACATCGTTACTTATTAGAAGGTCAATTAATTGAAATTATTTGAACTATTTTACCAACTATTACTTTAGTTTTTATTGCCATCCCTTCTCTACGATTAATTTATATTTTAGATGAAATTAATAACCCAATAATCACTATTAAAACAATTGGACATCAATGATACTGATCTTATGAATATTCAGATTTTAAAACTATTGAATTTGACTCATATATAATCCCAATTAATGATATAAATTCATTCAATTTCCGTCTTTTAGATGTAGATAATCGAGTAATAATCCCCTTTGAATCGAATATTCGAATATTAGTTACATCTGCAGATGTTATTCATTCATGAACAATCCCTTCACTGGGGGTGAAAATTGACGGCACCCCTGGACGATTAAATCAAACAAGATTTTCAATTAATCGATCAGGATTATTTTATGGCCAATGTTCAGAAATTTGTGGATCTAACCACAGATTTATACCAATTGTAATTGAAAGAATTTCACCTAAATACTTTTCTAAATGAATTATTAAAATAATTGAATTATCATTAGATGGCTGAAAGTAAGCAATGGAATTTTAAATCATCTATAATATTATAACGGATATTTCTAATGAAAAATTTAGTTAATTTATAACATTAGTTTGTCAAGCTAAAATAATCACTTTGATAATTTTTAATTCCACAAATAATACCATTATACTGACTAACATTAATATTTTTCTTTTTAAGAATTTTCTTTTGTTTTAATAATTTAAATTATTTTAATTTTTTTTATAAAATTAAAATAACTGAAACTAAAATTAATAAAATAAATTTTAATTGAAAATGATAATAAATTTGTTTTCATCCTTTGACCCTACTTCAAACTTTAACTTCTCATTAAATTGATTAAGAACTTTAATTGGATTAAGAATTATCCCCCCATTATTTTGATTAGTCCCTTCACGATTTAATATTTTTTGAAATAAAATTATTATAACTTTACATAAAGAATTTAAAATTTTAATAGGAAATTATAAATCACAAGGAAGAACATTAATTTTTATTTCCTTGTTTTCTATTATTTTATTTAATAATTTTCTAGGCTTATTCCCCTATATTTTTACAAGAACAAGACACATAACTTTAACATTAAGATTAGCTTTACCATTATGAGTGAGATTTATAATCTATGGATGATTAAATAATACTATCCATATATTAGCTCATTTAGTTCCTCAGGGAACTCCTCCAATCCTTATACCTTTTATAGTATGTATTGAAACTATTAGAAATGTAATTCGACCCGGGACTTTAGCTATTCGTTTATCTGCTAATATAATTGCTGGTCATTTATTAATAACTTTATTAGGTAATACAGGACCTATAATAACAATCACCTTAGTAAATTTATTAATTATTATTCAAATTTTACTTTTAACACTTGAATCAGCAGTTGCAATTATTCAATCTTATGTTTTTGCTATTTTAAGAACTTTATATTCTAGTGAAGTAAATTAATGTCAATACATAAAAATCACCCTTTTCATTTAGTTGATATTAGTCCATGACCCTTATTAGGAGCATTAGGAGCTATATCTACAATAATAGGATTAATTAAATGATTTCATTTATATAATAATAACCTATTAATAATCGGTTTATTAATTACAATATTAATTATATACCAATGATGACGAGATATTGTTCGAGAAGGAACCTATCAAGGATTACATACTCTTTTAGTTACTAAAGGCTTACGTTGAGGAATAATTTTATTTATTACATCTGAAGTATTTTTTTTTATTTCTTTTTTTTGAGGATTTTTCCATAGATCATTAGCACCAAGAATTGAACTAGGATTATTATGGCCCCCAAAAGGAATCCAAACATTTAACCCAATTGAAATCCCTCTTCTTAATACTTTAATTTTATTAACATCAGGGTTAACTGTAACATGAGCTCACCATAGACTAATAGAAAACAATTTTTCTCAAGGTCTCCAAGGATTAATTTTTACAGTAACTCTAGGAATCTACTTCACAATCCTTCAAGGATATGAATATATTGAAGCTCCATTTTCTATTGCAGATTCAGTCTACGGTTCATCTTTTTTTATAGCAACTGGATTTCATGGATTACATGTAATTATTGGAACAACATTTTTATTAATTTGTACAATTCGTCAATTTTTAAATCATTTTTCTTCTATCCATCACTTTGGATTTGAAGCAGCTGCTTGATATTGACACTTTGTTGATGTAGTATGATTATTCTTATATATTTCTATCTATTGATGAGGTAGATAATTTATATAATATAAAAAATTATATTTGACTTCCAATCAAAAAATCTAGATTCTAGTATAAATAATTAAAATTTTAATAAGATTAATAATAATAATTTGTTTTGATTTTAATAATATTAACAATTATTTTAAATTTAATTTCTAAAAAAAGTTATTATGATCGAGAAAAAAGAAGCCCATTTGAATGTGGATTTGACCCTAAAACTTCAGCTCGTCTGCCCTTTTCTCTTCATTTTTTTTTAATTGCAATTATTTTTTTAATTTTTGACGTCGAAATTACCTTACTTTTACCATTAATTATAACAATAAAAATTTCTAATATTATAAATTATTCAATAATTTTAATTATCTTTATTTTTATTTTATTATGAGGTTTATACCATGAATGAAACCAAGGAGCATTAAATTGAATTAATTAGGATAATAGTTAATTATAACATTTAAGTTGCATTTAAAAATTATTGAATAACTCAATTTATCTTAAATAAGAAGCAAAATATTGTATTTAGTTTCGACCTAAAAGTTTGATTTATATAAATCCTTATTTTTAATTGAAACCAAAAAGAGGTCTATCACTGTTAATGATAAAAATGAGTTATTCTCCAATTAAAGAAATAAGAAAACCAAGAATAAGCTTCTAACTTAATTCTTAAGCAATGAAATTTTGTTTTTATTTCTATTTATATAGTTTAAAAAAAACATTACATTTTCATTGTAAAATTAGATTTTTTCTTATAAATACTTAAAAGTCTCTGACTTCCTTAATTTCTTCAAAATTACACTCTTTATAAGCTATTTAAGTAAATATTTAATAGTAAAAATATTAATCAAAAAATCAATAATAATAAATAAATTTTTAAATGATTAATTGAAAATAATTGTATTAAAGTTAATATTTTTAAATTTTTTGATATTTGTTGACCACCATAATATTCAAATCAGCCTTGATCAAAAATTTTTAAATATAATTTTCCTATATATAAAGGCAAATAATTAACCCCTAATGTAGATAAATAAGGTATAA
>NW_026614213.1:0-12161 GCF_026230105.1 Diorhabda sublineata
AAAGTTATTATGATCGAGAAAAAAGAAGCCCATTTGAATGTGGATTTGACCCTAAAACTTCAGCTCGTCTGCCCTTTTCTCTTCATTTTTTTTTAATTGCAATTATTTTTTTAATTTTTGACGTCGAAATTACCTTACTTTTACCATTAATTATAACAATAAAAATTTCTAATATTATAAATTATTCAATAATTTTAATTATCTTTATTTTTATTTTATTATGAGGTTTATACCATGAATGAAACCAAGGAGCATTAAATTGAATTAATTAGGATAATAGTTAATTATAACATTTAAGTTGCATTTAAAAATTATTGAATAACTCAATTTATCTTAAATAAGAAGCAAAATATTGTATTTAGTTTCGACCTAAAAGTTTGATTTATATAAATCCTTATTTTTAATTGAAACCAAAAAGAGGTCTATCACTGTTAATGATAAAAATGAGTTATTCTCCAATTAAAGAAATAAGAAAACCAAGAATAAGCTTCTAACTTAATTCTTAAGCAATGAAATTTTGTTTTTATTTCTATTTATATAGTTTAAAAAAAACATTACATTTTCATTGTAAAATTAGATTTTTTCTTATAAATACTTAAAAGTCTCTGACTTCCTTAATTTCTTCAAAATTACACTCTTTATAAGCTATTTAAGTAAATATTTAATAGTAAAAATATTAATCAAAAAATCAATAATAATAAATAAATTTTTAAATGATTAATTGAAAATAATTGTATTAAAGTTAATATTTTTAAATTTTTTGATATTTGTTGACCACCATAATATTCAAATCAGCCTTGATCAAAAATTTTTAAATATAATTTTCCTATATATAAAGGCAAATAATTAACCCCTAATGTAGATAAATAAGGTATATTTCATATTATACTTATAAATAAACTTGAAGTTAAAAATTTTAAAGTTAATAATTGATAAGAAAGCTTAAATTTAGCTAATTCATACCCTAACCATCCACCAATTATAATTACAAATAATGTTAATATTTTTATAAAAAAAGTTAAACAAATAAAATAAGGAGTAGAAAAAAGTAACCATGAAAATATACTGCCTCTAAAAATTACAAATAAAATTAATCCTCTTATTCCTTTTAATATAATTATTCTTCTTTCCTGAATAATATGCAAAGATATAAAATTAAAATTCCCAATTATGGAATAATAAGTTAAACGAAATCTATAAGATACGGTTAAACCAATAGAAATATAAAAAATTAAATAAATATAAATATTTAAATAATTTATTGATATAAATTCAACCACTAAATCTTTAGAATAAAACCCAGATATAAAAGGTAAACCACATAAAGATAAATTACAAATATTTAAATAAGTACATGTTAAAGGCAAATGTTTTACTAACCCTCCTATAAAACGAATATCTTGACAATTAAATAAATTATGAATGATATTACCAGCACACATAAATAATAAAGCTTTAAATAATGCATGAATTAATAAATGAAAAAATGCTAATTTATACTCTCCTAAAGCTAAAATTGATATTATTAAACCCAATTGTCTTAAAGTTGATAAAGCAATAATTTTTTTTAAATCAAATTCAAAATTAGCCCCTAAACCTGATATAAATATTGTTATTGATGAAATAAATAATAAAATTATTATCAAATTATTACTAAATGAAAAATTAAAACGGATTAATAAATAAACCCCAGCAGTAACTAATGTAGAAGAATGAACTAAAGAAGAAACAGGTGTAGGAGCTGCTATTGCTGCAGGCAACCAAGAAGAAAAAGGAATTTGAGCTCTCTTTGTTATTGCCGCTAAAACTACTAAATATCTAATTAATTGTATAACATAATCCTCCTTTATAATTTCTAAATAAAAAATAAAATTTCATCTACCAAAATTTAATATTCAAGCAATTGATATTAATAAAGCTACATCACCAATTCGATTCCTTAAAGCAGTTAATATTCCAGCCCTAAAACTTTTTAAATTTTGATAATAAATCACTAAACAATAAGAAACTAATCCTAATCCATCTCAACCTAATAAAATAGAAATTAAATTAGGTGAAATAATTAATAATATTATAGATAAAACAAATATTACTACTAATAAAATAAACCGATTCTTATAAATATCTTCAGCTATATATTCCTCTCTATAAAAAATTACTATAGAAGAAATAAATAAAACAAACCTTATAAATAACAAAGATATTCAATCTAATAAAACAACAAAATAAATATTAGTAGAATTTAATATTATAAAATTAAATTCTAAAATATAAGTTAAATTTACAACCAATAAATATAATGAAGAAATTAATAATGTTAATCTCAAATATAAAAATATTATAAAATAAATATAACAAATAATCTAAAATCTTTATTCATATCTTTAGTACCACAAACTAATATTTTTATTAAACTATTTAGATTAAATTCATTGAACTAGAAATTCTAATTTTAAAAATAATAAATTTAAAGGTAATCAATGTAAAATTATTAGTAAATACTCACGAATTAGCCCCCTATTAAATATATATAAGCCTGAATAATACTGACCATGTTGGGTATATGAATATAAAAATAATGAATAAACAGCCCTAAAAAATGATATCAAAGATAAAAATAGTATACTAAATAAACTAAAAGATAAAATTCTATTAATTAACATAATTTCTCTTATTAAATTTAATGAAGGAGGAGCTGCTATATTAGAAGAAACTAAAAGAAATCAAATTAATCTTAAATTAGGCATAATATTCAATAAACCCTTATTTAAATATAAACTTCGACTGTGAATTCGTTCATAAGAAATATTAGCTAAACAAAATAAACCTGAAGAACATAAACCATGGGCCAATATTATTAATAAAGCCCCTCATAACCCTCAATAATTTAAAGTCATAATACCTGCTAAAACTAAACTTATATGAGAAACAGAAGAATAAGCAATTAAAGATTTTATATCACTTTGACGAACACAAATTAAAGAAACAATAAAGCCTCCTAATAAACAAATTATCATAAAAAAAATATTTAAATTTATTAAAAACTGTTTAAAAATAAGCATAAAACGTAAAAGTCCATATCCTCCTAATTTTAATATAATACCTGCTAAAATTATTGAACCAGAAATAGGTGCCTCTACATGTGCTTTAGGAAGTCATAAATGCAAAAAAAATATTGGAATCTTAACAAAAAAAACCAAATTAATACATAAAAATATAAAAAAAGAATCTAATTCTAAATTTATACAAATAAATATAGTTAAATAATATTTTTCTCTTAAATAAAAAATTATAATTATTATAGGCAATGATATTAATAAAGTATAAAATAACAAATAAATACCAGCCTCTAAACGTTCAGGTTGATACCCTCATCCTATAATTAAAATTAAAGTGGGGATTAATCTAATTTCAAAAAATAAATAAAAAATAAATAAATTTAATGAAGAAAATGTTAAATAAAGACTTAATAATAAAATAACCAAAATTATTAAAAATAAATTATGATATTCATTATTAAAATACAATTTAACTCTAGCTAAAATCATTAAACTACAAATTCAAAACCTTAATAAAATTAGACTATAAGATAACATATCTAATCCTAAAAAATAAGAAATATTAAAAACTTGAAAAAACCCTCTATAATTAAAAATAAATCTAAAAGATAAAATAAAAAAAAAACCATTGTATTAATCAAAAATTTTTAAAACTTAAAGGAATCAATATCAATAACCCTAATAAATATATTATCATAAAAAAGAAAAAGTTGTGATATAATCATTACCATGAACACGAACTATTAAAATCAATATAGATAACCCTAAAGCACCTTCACATACTCTTATTGTTAAATAAATTATAGAAAAAAAATATTCATAAGTTATATTCCTTAAATATAAAAATAATCTAAAATATAAAGAAATAACAATAAATTCTAAACTTAATAATATTATCAATAAATGTTTTCGATTTAAAACAAATATTAACCCCCCAGAAAAAAATATTACTATTAATAGATATATTAACATTAAAGTTTTAATAATTTAAATAAAATATTGGTCTTGTAAACCAAAAATAAGGTTTCTTTTAAAACTTCAGATATAAATAATATTTATCATTAATCTCCAAAATTAATATTTTACTTAAACTAATATCTGATATAATTTTATTTTTTCCTATATTATTTATATTATCTTTAATATTTATTTTTATAAAACACCCTTTAACCTGTGGTTTAATACTTTTACTACAAACTCTCATAATTGCCTTAGTTAGTAGCCTAATAAGTCTAAATTACTGATATTCCTATATCTTATTTTTAATTATAATTGGAGGTATATTAATTTTATTTATTTATATAACAAGAATTGCCTCTAATGAAAAATTCAAATTTAATTTTAAATTATTACTAATTGCAATATTAACAATAATTTTATTATTTATTTTAATATTTCTAGACCATTATTATATAAATATCATAATACAAACAATTGAAACAAAATCATTTTATTTAAATAAAAATCTCAATTTATCTATAATAAAATATTTCAATTTTCCAAACTATTTAATTATAATTATAATAATTATTTATTTATTTATTACTCTAATTGCTACTGTAAAAATTACAAACTTTTTATATGGACCTTTACGACAAATATTTTAATGAAAATACCCATACGAAAAAAAAATCCATTATTAAAAATTATTAATAATTCATTAATTACATTCCCAACCCCATCAAATATTTCATATATATGAAATTTTGGATCTTTACTAGGTATTTGTTTAATAATTCAAATTTTTACAGGCTTATTTTTAGCAATACACTACTGTCCTAATATTGAATTAGCCTTCAATAGAGTAGCCCATATTTGTCGAGATGTAAATTATGGTTGATTACTACGAACCTTACATGCAAATGGAGCTTCTTTTTTTTTTATTTGTTTATACATTCACATTGGCCGAGGAATTTATTATAGATCATATAATATAATAGAAACTTGAATAATTGGTGTAACAATCTTTTTTTTAACAATAGCAACTGCCTTTTTAGGGTATGTTTTACCTTGAGGTCAAATATCTTTTTGAGGGGCTACTGTTATTACCAACCTAATATCTGCAATTCCTTACTTAGGAAATATGTTAGTTCAATGAATTTGAGGAGGATTTGCAGTTGATAATGCAACTCTAACACGTTTTTTTACATTTCATTTTATTTTACCATTTATTATTTTTGCTTTTATAATTATTCACTTATTATATTTACATCAAACAGGATCAAGAAATCCCATTGGTACTAATAGTAATATTGATAAAATTCCCTTTCATCCTTATTTTATCTTTAAAGATATTCTAGGAGCTCTAATTATAATTTTTTTATTAATCTTTTTAACTCTAAGAAACCCCTATTTACTTGGAGACCCTGATAATTTTACCCCCGCTAATCCACTAGTAACACCAATTCATATTCAACCTGAATGATATTTTTTATTTGCTTACGCTATTTTACGCTCAATTCCTAATAAATTAGGGGGGGTAATTGCATTAGTTATATCAATTGCTATTTTATATGTACTACCCATTTATCAATAAAAAAAAATTCTTAAGATCTCAATTTTATCCATTAAATAAATTTTTATTTTGAACATTAGTATCTATTATTATTTTATTAACATGAATTGGAGCCCGACCAGTTGAAGATCCTTATATTTTAACAGGTCAAATTCTCACAATAATTTATTTCCTTTATTATCTAATTAACCCTATCACTTCATATTTTTGAGATTTAATTATTTTTAAATAGTTAATGAACTTGTATAAGTTTATATTTTGAAAATATAAAAAAGAGATTAAAACTCTCTATTAACTTATACTAAAAATAATTAACTAAATTATAAGAATAAAAAAAAATATTCTTATTCTACAAAAAAAAATTAAAAAATTTAATGAAACAGGTAAATAACCTTTTCAAGCTAAATATATTAATTTATCATAACGATATCGAGGTAAAGTTCCTCGAACCCAAAGCCAAAAAAAAGATAAAAAAGATAATTTTAAAAAAAACATATAACTTATTAAATTTGCCCCTATAAATAAAAAAACACACATTATTCTTATAAACAAAATATTTCCATATTCTGCTAAAAAAATTATTGCAAATCCTCCTCTTCTATATTCAACGTTAAATCCAGAAACTAACTCTGATTCTCCTTCAGCAAAATCAAAAGGAGTTCGATTAGTCTCAGCTAATCTTGAAACTAACCATATAAAACATAATGGTAATAATAAATATATAAATCAAATAAATTCTTGATATTTAATTAAATCAATTAAATTTACACTTAAAATTAAAAATAAAAATGATATTAAAATTAAAGCTAATCTTACTTCATAAGAAATTGTCTGTGCAACTGAACGAAGTCTACCTAATAATGAATAATTAGAATTTGAAGATCACCCAGCCAATATAATTGTATAAACTCTCAATCTTGAGACAGCTAAAAAAAATAAAATCGTTAAATTAAATCTAATATTAATCCTAATAAATGGTATACATATTCATATAAATAAAGATAATAATAAATTAAAAATAGGGGATAAATAATATAAATTAAAATTTGCCATAAAAGGATAAGTTTGCTCTTTACTAAATAATTTAATAGCATCCCTAAAAGGTTGAATTAAACCAATAAACCCAACTTTATTTGGCCCTTTACGAATTTGAATATAACCTAAAACTTTACGTTCTAATAATGTTAAAAAAGCAATCCTAATTAATACACAAATAATTAAAATTAACCTTGAAATTATAATTATCAAAAAATCTTTTAATATCAAGTATTACTTGTAATATAAATTACATTTAAAGATTCTAAATCTATTGCACTAATCTGCCAAAATAATTAATTTTATTCAAAATATAAAAATTATTTTTTTCATTTGGTCCTTTCGTACTAAAATGTTAAATTTAATTAAAGATAGAAACCAACCTGGCTTAAACCGGTTTAAACTCAGATCATGTAAAATTTTAAAAGTCGAACAGACTTAATTAATTAGCTTCTGCACCAATTATAAATTTTAATCCAACATCGATGGTCGCAATCTTTATTATCGATTTGAACTCTTTAATAAAATTACGCTGTTATCCCTAAGGTAATTTTATCTTGTAATCAAAATTTTTGGATCAACAATTTATTAATTAATATAAAAATATAAAAAAAGTTTATTAAATTTTTTAATCACCCCAATTAAATAATTTTTAAATATAAAAAAATTAATACTAAATCTTTTATATAAAAAATTATAAAACTCTATAGGGTCTTCTCGTCTTTTAATATTATTTAAGCTTTTGAACTTAAAAATAAAATTCTATAAAAATTAAATAGAGACAGTCTTTTTTTCATTCAACCCTTCATTCCAGCTTTCAATTAAAAAACTAATGATTATGCTACCTTAGCACGGTCAAAATACCGCGGCCATTCAATATATTCAGAGGGCAGACCAGACTTTAAATTTAACACAAAAAGACATGTTTTTAATAAACAGGTGAAAAAATATTTGCCGAATTCCTTTACTTAACCTAATAAATAAATTTTAAACTTACAAATTTATATACTAATTTTATCATTATTACTAAATTTTTTATATTCAAATTTATATTTTAATAAAAAATTTATAGTAAATAAAAATTATATAATTTTAATTATAAATTATAACATACTTCAAAATATGAAAATTTTTAATCCTAATTTTATAATTTAATTATTAATATACTAATAAAAATTTATTTTTAAGCTCATCCCTAAAAATATTAACTATTAATAATATAAAAATATTAAAAAATATCTATATTAATTAATAAATAAATTAAATTTTTTTCTTAAAAAACTAGATATATTTAAAAACGAATAACATTTCATTACAAAAAAAATATTAAAAATTATTTATTCTACAATAAAAATTTTAATTTTTTAGCTCTTTTAAATTCGAAAAAATTAAATACATAAATATTATTTAATAAACCCTGATACACAAGGTACAAAAAATTAATTTTTCTTTTTTTAATAATAAAATTTTCTTTCACAATACAATTTACTATAATTAAATAAATTTTTTCTTTTTTAATAATAAAATAAATTTTACTTAAATTAAAAATTTATAACTTAAAAAAATAATAAAATTCTTATTTCAAATTAAATTGAATTTCACAATTAACTTTTTAATGTAACTAAAATACTTTTTAATCAAGCTCTAATTTGTATTCTAGATTCACTTTCCAGTAAATCTACTTTGTTACGACTTATTTCATATTAAATGAAAGCGACGGGCGATATGTACATATTTTAGAGCTAAAATCATTTTAATTAATTTATTAAAATTACTATCAAATCCATATTTAAATTTTTAATAATAAAAATTATCCAAAAATATTTTTATTGTAACCCATTACTTCTTATATATAAATTGCACCTTGATCTGATAAATTTTATAATATTAAATTCTAAATATTTATAATTTTAATAAAATATTTAATTACGATGATATACAAACTAATAATATAAGTAAATTAAATCGTGGATTATCATTTACAGAACAGGTTCCTCTGAAAAGACTAAAATACCGCCAAAATTTTTAATTTTCAAGAACATAACTATTACTAATTCAATATTTTTAATTACATTTAAAATAATAGGGTATCTAATCCTAGTTTATAATTTAAATTTTTAAACTTCATTAACAAACTTAAATTTTTAAATAAAACTTAAAATTTCACTTATTAAATTCTATATTAAAATTATTACTTACAATTAATTTTTATCAATAAAATTAAATTATATTATTTGTATAACCGCAACTGCTGGCACAAATTTTGTTAATAATACTTATTATTTCTAAATCTAAATTTCTTTAATATATAATTTTAATCACTGTTAAATTCTTCTATAAAATAATTCACATATAATAAAAAATAACACCTAATTTTTAAGTTAAAATAAAACTTTTAAAAAATAAACAATTAAATAAACATAAAATAAACTTCCTGCCCGTCAAAATTTTTCTCACTGACCAAAATTAAAAACAAATTAATCATAAAACTTATTTTTTAAATTTTAACCTCATATTTTAATTTAAAATTATATGACAAAATAAAATTTTTCATATATGAGAACCAAATTTAACTTTTATAAAATTATACCTTTAATTAATAAATTAATCCTATAAATTAAGTTGACTTGCACCCCTTAATGCAAGCTACAAAATGATTGACCCAACTTTTCAGTTAAATTAATCCTATAAATTAAGTTGACTTGCACCCCTTAATGCAAGCTACAAAATGATTGGCCCAATTTTTCAGTTAGATTAATTCTATAAATTAAGTTGACTTGCATCCCCTTAATGCAAACTACAAAATGATTGACCCAATTTTTCAATTAAATTAATTCTATAAATTAAGTTGACTTGCATCCCCTTAATGCAAGCTACAAAATGATTGACCCAACTTTTCAGTTAAATTAATCCTATAAATTAAGTTGACTTGCACCCCTTAATGCAAACTACAAAATGATTGGCCCAACTTTTCAGTTAAATTAATCCTATAAATTAAGTTGACTTACATCCCCTTAATGCAAGCTACAAAATGATTGACCCAATTTTTCAGTTAAATTAATCCTATAAATTAAGTTGACTTGCACCCCTTAATGCAAGCTACAAAATGATTGGCCCAATTTTTCAGTTAGATTAATTCTATAAATTAAGTTGACTTGCATCCCCTTAATGCAAACTACAAAATGATTGACCCAATTTTTCAATTAAATTAATTCTATAAATTAAGTTAACTTGCATCCCCTTAATGCAAGCTACAAAATGATTGGCCCAATTTTTCAGTTAAATTAATCCTATAAATTAAGTTGACTTGCACCCCTTAATGCAAGCTACAAAATGATTGGCCCAATTTTTCAGTTAAATTAATCCTATAAATTAAGTTGACTTGCATCCCCTTAATGCAAGCTACAAAATGATTGAACCAATTTTTCAATTAAATTAATTCTATAAATTAAGTTAACTTACATCCCCTTAATGCAAGCTACAAAATGATTGGCCCGATTTTTCAGTTAAATTAATCCTATAAATTAAGTTGACTTGCACCCCTTAATGCAAGCTACAAAATGATTGGCCTAATTTTTCAGTTAAATTAATTCTATAAATTAAGTTGGCTTGCACCCCTTAATGCAAGCTACAAAATGATTGGCCTAATTTTTCAGTTAAATTAATTCTATAAATTAAGTTGGCTTGCACCCCTTAATGCAGGCTACAAAATGATTGGCCCAATTTTTCAGTTAAATTAATCCTATAAATTAAGTTGACTTGCATCCCCTTAATGCAAGCTACAAAATGATTGAACCAATTTTTCAATTAAATTAATTCTATAAATTAAGTTAACTTACATCCCCTTAATGCAAGCTACAAAATGATTGGCCCGATTTTTCAGTTAAATTAATCCTATAAATTAAGTTGACTTGCACCCCTTAATGCAAGCTACAAAATGATTGGCCTAATTTTTCAGTTAAATTAATTCTATAAATTAAGTTGGCTTGCACCCCTTAATGCAAGCTACAAAATGATTGGCCTAATTTTTCAGTTAAATTAATCCTATAAATTAAGTTGACTTGCACCCCTTAATGCAAGCTACAAAATGATTGGCCTAATTTTTCAGTTAAATTAATTCTATAAATTAAGTTGGCTTGCACCCCTTAATGCAAGCTACAAAATGATTGGCCTAATTTTTCAGTTAAATTAATTCTATAAATTAAGTTGACTTGCACCCCTTAATGCAAGCTACAAAATTGATTTGAACCAATTTTTCAATTAAATTAATTCTATAAATATAAAATTTTAGCCTTAAAAATTAATAAAAATATAACTCTTTAAAAATTTCTATGAACAAAAAAAAAATGAAGGTGTTTTTTTAAAAAAAGTAGTAATTAAACTAAAATTTTAAATAAATTAAAAACTAAATTTAACTAACTAAAATAATAAAGAAAAAATAGTATTTTTTAATTTTTTTTTCTAAAAAAATTCAATTTTATAAAAATTATTTGTAAACTTAAACTTTTGATAATTTAGATAAAATATAAACATAAAAACAAATTTATATCCCAAAAATTCTATATTTTTATTGTTCAATTATTTGAATTTTATATAAAAATAAAACAATATTTAGCAAATTAAATCCTTTAATCATATGAAATCTTATTTTATTATTAAAAAAAGAGGTTTTTTTTTTTTTTTTTTTTTTTTTTATGAGTAAATAAAAGTTATATTAATTAAAGAATTATTTAATATTACTTAATTTATATTCTTTATAAATTTATACGTGATATATTTATAAATATACTATGGTTTAATATAATATTAATAATTCTCCATTCATAAATTAATAATATGGTGAATAAGATCTAAATGATTCTCTTTTCTGGGATTTTCAATTTAAGTCTTTAAACTTTGTAATAGTTTTCTATATATATAACAATCGAATTAATTCATAAGTTTAATAGTTTATAAATATTATTATTTATATATATATAAAGTTACTAGAAACTATTAACATTATTAAAAATCTCATACTAAATATATTCTTGGGTGATATATACATTTCTATTATTTTAATTAATTAAACATTTATATTAGAAAAACCTATATACTTGAAATTTTCAAAGAAAATTTTCATGATTCATTGACTTTTGCCGTTAATGTAAAAAAAAATTACAAAAAAATGCACAAAATTCTGATGCAAAAAAATGTGCAAAAAAATGCAAAAAAATGTGCAAAAAATGCAAAAAAATGCACATTTTTTTTCAATAAAAATATTTTTTTTTTAATTACTTTTTTTGGTAAATTTAAAACTTTATGTTTAACTAAAAACTTGTTTTTTAAAAAAAATAATGATGTGCCTGAAAAAAAGGATAATTTTGATAGAATTAATTATGTGTAAAACACCTTCATTAACCCCCCCCAAAAAAAATTACACTTAATAGATTAAACTAATTTCCTTTAACATCAAAAGTTAATATACATCTTATATTAAAGTGTAAAAAAAGGTAAGCTAAATTTAAGCTACTGGGTTCATACCCCATTTTATAAAGGTTTCTTTCCTTTTA